>NC_061121.1:144777056-144973363 GCF_002878395.1 Capsicum annuum | reverse complement strand
TTCCAACTAATCGTTTTCAATTTAAATGTTGAAATTTATTTTGTATATGTTATTATTCATCTATTCGGTAGCTAAATAATTAATCATATAAAATATTATTTTCTTTATACGCATTCGCCTCAATAAGTTATAAAATTCAAGACATTTTTTACTTGTGATATGTATAATTAAAGGAGGTAACATATTTTATATAGTTAACTTAACTATGTAATAAACAAATGAAAATACGTGCGCACATTTTCTAAAATTTGAATTGAAAGTGTCTAATTGGAACAATTTATTAAAAGTTGAGGTGTTTAAATGAAACAGAACTTAGTTAGAATATTTAAATTGAGTATCGCCACAAGTTTAAGGGGCTGACTATGTGTTAATCTTTGATAAAAAGACATTTAAATAAAAAATATTATTAAATTTAGTTCTTGAAAATCTAATATCTAGTATCTCATGCAAATTATCTAGTTGTTTATGTGGCAAGATCTTAATGTCACTTTATTTTGACATCCATGTTGAGCATACTTGTATCAAACTTAATTAGTATATGTGTTGTAGTGAGATAGTTTGTAGTCCCTTTATCCTCAATTAGAGGTATTCAATTAGAGGTATTGAATTTGAACTGCAAAAAATTTTATTTTAAAAAATCATGTATAAAGTGCATTCCAAGAAATGAGTTGTACAATACATTAATCAAAATTTGATTGGCTCCCAATATCGGATGGGAAAGAAAAAAAAATCTGTTCAGTTTTAACATTAACCTTGGCTCCTCGCGAGTGTACTGTGTAGCGAGGACCGTTGTTGTTGAAAAGAAACAGGAAAATTAAATAAAAAATTTTGCGAAAAAATTTAGTTTTTTATGAGGAACATCCAATATTTGTAGCTGGCATTCATATTCTTGCAATCAATGCAGTGTTAAAAAAAGTGTGAGTAACCCTAGAAGATGTCTTAAGAATTCATAAGCAACCAACCAGACAGATAGTGTGTGGACATGTTAATCTCCATGAGTTAATTATTTGAGTATTGCTGGTCTAACATTTTACCTGGTGGGAACTCATTCTTCTTGTCCCATTAACAAACAATAATGGCAAAAAAATGAAAAAAAAAAAATAAAGGGTAAAATTTCATGAAGATTGCTCCAGCATTGTTTCTAATCATTTGGAAATTTCCATCCCATACATGCACGAATAGTTATATTTTAATGTTTTGTGAAATAGTGACAAACTCCAACGTGACAGTTGGGGACAGTAAATGCAACTTTCACACATGGTGAATTTACGAAGACCAGGGACAATAGTCAAAGAATAGAAAATATATTAAGAATACATAAAAATCACCTTAAACTTGACACCAAATTATAACTTTGATCTTAAACTTTGACAGTGCACAAATATGACCTTTAACTATTCAAAACTGTACAAATATGACCTCCAATCATAAGTGGCAAAACACGTGTTCAACACGCAAAACTGGGCGCGTCCAGCTTAAAATCTAAGGGCATAATACATAAATATGACCTTAAACTTTGACAGTGCACAAATATGACCTTTAACTATTTAAAACTGCACAAATATGACCTTTAAATAACTCTTCACTATTATCTTTTCATTATTTTCGGCTCAAAGATGAAAACAAAAACGAAATTCACAAATAATTTTTTTTGTCATTGCGGAAAAAAAGCAATATTGAAGATTTATTAATTAGGCGGGTCAGCCTCATATGAAAAAATCGAGCAGGTATGTATATATATTGTAAAGCAGGGGACGAATTTAAGTTATATAATATATCTAAATATTATTTATTTAAATATTAAATTAAATATGAAACTATACTAATAATAAAATTATAATTCTAATAAAACTTTATTAAATTAATGTTATTAAGGAT
Source organism: Capsicum annuum (assembly GCF_002878395.1). Lineage (NCBI taxonomy): Eukaryota > Viridiplantae > Streptophyta > Magnoliopsida > Solanales > Solanaceae > Capsicum > Capsicum annuum. The sequence continues at coordinate 144,971,485 of NC_061121.1, read as the reverse complement.
AATAGTAGTAGTATATTAAATTAACGTTATCAAATTAACGTAATTAAAATGTTATTAAATTAACGTTATTAAAATGTTATTAAATTAACGAGGGGTGGACCTACGTGGTTGCCATGGGGTTCACCCGAACCCCCTCAGTAAAAAAATTACGTTGTATATATATAAGATAGAAAATGTATATTTATGTACGTATATTAATGTTGAACCACATGAAACAAGGCACTTAAATAGCCCAGTGCTGTTATTTGCTCTTCTTGGGCGCTTCCTTCACCGTACTATGTGGGTTCGATCCCTGCTAGTGGTTATTTTTTTTTTTAATTAAAAAAGAGCTAGATGTTCCTGCTATAGAAATAAATAAAATAATAATAATAATAATAATAATAATAATAATTTTAAATTATAAAAAAGTTAGGTGCTGCTACTATAGAAATAAATAAATAAATTATTATTATAATAATAACAATAACAATAATAATAATAATAATAATAATAATAATAATAATAATAATAATTATAATAATAAAACGACGTCATTTTAACACAAATAATAAAACTTTGATAGTGCACAAATATGACCTTTAACTATTCAAAACTGCACAAATATGACCTATCTTCAAGTCATCCCTTTTAATGACGTGGCACCGTGTGATTGGATTACCTTTCCACGTAGGCGCGAGTGAGACTCACGCATGGGGTTGCAAAATCGGAGTTCATATTTGTTCAGGTTTTGAATAGTTAAAGGTCTTATTTGTGCACTATCAAAGTTTAAGGTCAAAGTTATAATTTGATGTAAAGTTTCGAGTCATTTTTATGTATTAACTTTACAATAAATAATCAATATTAATAGGAAAAGTGAAACACTAGCGCAAATTGATGGCAACATTTTTGCGGTGCAGAGAAGCTTTAATTCCTCGTGAAGAGTTGTAAATTTTTTAATCAACTTTTGGGTAGTTTGGTTGCTCTTTAAACTTAGGGATTCTCAAAAGATCTAATTAACTTTGGGGTTGTTTGGATGCTGATTAAAATTACAAAGAAACTAGCTATTAATGTAGAGATTAGTTATGCTATTAATTATACAAGAATTAGCTATGCCAGATTAAGTCATGTCATTCTTTACCATGCATACATGAACTATTGTGTAATGTATGCATGTATAGGTTATATGGGAAAGAAAAATATGAACCAACTGTATGTTGGCAATGCTATGGTTTATGAGAGAACGAAAACAAAGCAATTAATCAAACATTATATTACCTATGCTAGATTCAATATAGAAATTATTTTTCCTCAGTAAATTATTAATAAACAATCTATAAAGTAACGCTTCTATTAATACATATAACTATTTTTCAACCACCAGTCTAACGACCCCCTTTATGTTTAAACAACCGACAACTCCTTTCCTGCTCAATATAGTACACATCATGAGCCAGAACCAATTTCGGTATCTAACCACCTGCGGAAGGACTCTGAAACTTTTCACTTACATTCTCATAATTACGTAAAATTAATTAATAATATCGTCTTTGAGTTATAAACAGAAGTTAAAATAAGTATTCCTATATTTTAGTTTATTTATCTGATTTTTATTTATCATAAAGTTTAAGAAATTAAAGACAACTTTTGAATTTTATGATTTTAGACTAAAGATACGTAGAATATACTTAAATATCATTTAAGTTTATGGTCTTAAATACAACACGTGAAAAAATAAAGCTAAAGTGCTGTCAGAAAAGAAAAAAAGACGCCCTCTTTGAATTAACTAAAACCAGTTACTCAACAAGAATTGGAAGATTTTGCTTTTTTGTGTTAATTCTAGTGAACATGAAGAAATTTCTTTCAAGGTAATTCCATTTACTTGGTGGAATGAGAGAGCGCGTGCATACTGCATTTTTGAAAGGTTAAACGGAATGTTGATCAATTCAAAGTTGTTGGAGTGATCCCAAGCATGAAAGGGGAACATCCACCCAAAATTGGTTCGGATCATGCATCACTGTTCTTAACTATGAATACAAAAGAGCTATTCAGTATATGGCCTTTCAAGTTTCTTGCCTTTTGGGTGGAATATGATACTTTGAAAAATGTGATTAATCAACATTGGGATACTATAGAGAGAGGAAACAACTTTCGAATTTTCAAGCACAAACAAAGAAATCTGAGGAAGACATTAATAGCATGGAGCAGAGAAAGATTTGGTGACATTTTTCAACAACTAGTAATCAGAGAAGAAATCATGAAATTGAAGGAGCAATTATTTGAAAAAGATTCATCACATGCTAATAGAATGATTTTGCAAAAAGCCCAGGTAGAGGTGATGAAATACCTTCATTGTGAAGAGAAATTTTGGAGGCAGAAGGCTGACATAACTAGATTTGAGAATGGAAATAAGAATATAAAATTCTTTAATAGCTGGTGAAGGAAAAAAGGAAGAAACTTCATATTACAGAATCAAAGATGAAAAGAATTAGATAGAGGATAAAGAGACAGTTGTGGATGTTGCAATTCAGTTCTCTAAAGAACAAATCACCTAAGAAGAGAAGAGCTTGATATCCTGAAGCAGCTGCCAGAATTAGTTGCTGAGGATAACAATATATTATTAGAGTAGAGACCTCTTCTGGAGGAGGTACAACAGGACCTATGATTTCTCAGACCTTTTCTATAATATTATTGGGATATAGTGAAGATGAAAGTGTATAGTATGGTGAAGGATTTAATTGAGGGTAATACTCTTTCTAAAAGTGTTTCTCATACTAGCTTGGTACTTATTTTAAAGAAGAATATTATAGAAGGATTCATTGATTTGAGCCCTGTCAATCATAGAAACTTTATAAATTAAGTTATATCAAGACTATTTCATGAAAGACTGGAGGGTATGCGGTCTAGATTGATTTCTAAAAATCAGTCAGGGTTCATCAAAGGAAGAAACATCATTAGGAATATGTTTCGTAGATAGTCACTAATATTAGATTAATAGGAAAGCCAACAAATGTTATTTTAAAGTTGGATACAATAAAGTAATATTATAGGGATTTTGGCTATTTCTTACAAGGTTATAAGAAAAATAGGTTTTAATACGATGGTTATTGATATGATATGGAGGTTGATTGCAAATAATTGATATTTTTTCATTAATGGAATCTTTAGTGGTTTCTTTCATTTTAAGAGGAATTAAGCAAGGTGATCCTTTATCACCTGCTCTTTTTATTCTTACAGTAGAAGTTTTATTTAGAGCTCTTAATACCTTATATGAGGATTGGAGATATAAAGAATATGGTATTTCAAAATGGAGTAAAAAAAATTAATCATCTGACATATGCAGATGATACAATAATTTTTATATTTGCTAATAAAGTTTTATTAGAGACGGTTATAACAGTGCTTAAAAGAGTACTAATATATTTCTAGACAGCTTATCAATAGCCACAAAAGTAGTTTCTACTTGTATAAAAAAATAACTCTTGATTTGTAGAATGAAGTAAAGATGATTACACATTTTAATCAAAGTGAATTTCCGTTCTATATATGGGTTGTTCTATTATCCATGCTAGAAAAAGAAAGGCTTAATACAATAAATTGATCAAAAAGGAGAGAGGAAAGAAAGACTCCAGAACAGTAAGAATAAACTATTACCATATATGGGTAAAACTATGTTAATTCATAGTGTATTGTAGTGCATTTCTCTCTATTTACTTTCAATTGTTATCCCTCCCATATTCATACTATATGAATTGCATAAGATTTTCAATAGATTTTCTTGAAGTAATAAAGATGAACACAGGAGTAAACATTGGGTGTTTAGGACAAGATGTACTACCCAAAATAACAAGAAGCACTAGGATTCATATATATATATATGTGTGTGTGTGTGTTTGTGCGCACGTGTGTGTGTATATATATGTATATATATAAAGCTATGCATGCAAAGTTGTGGCGGATATTCAGGACAACAATATCACTCTGGATAGATTATATATGGAATAAAACTATAAAAAAATTATTACCACATTAGTTCAATGAAAAATGTTTCTTAGATCTGAAACAAGATATTAGAGGAAAGGGACTCAATGAAACATGAAATTTAGTGGGAACATATTGTGGATTCATCTAGTATTTGATTTGACAACTAGATAAAGTTAAAGGGCTTTATATCTTATTGTTAATCAGGATTTCAACAATGAAGCATATGATATTGACTTTTTAATGACTGAAGATGAATGGGGTGAGCAGAAGATGATACAGATTTTTCCCCAAGATATAGTTCAACATGTTTAGGAAAATATTATTATAAGTTAGCATGCATAACATTGAGATCTTCCTTAGTAAACGCCTACAAGTACTACTAATTTTATAGTTGCAAGTGTCTTTTACTTATTTAGATAGAGAATAACTCCATCAGATGATATAAAGATGTTATAGAGTAAGAGTGTTTCTTTTAAGATTACTTTTCTGGTATGAAGATTGTGAAACTTTTAACATTCTATCAATGACATTTTGCAGAGATGTGGGATTCAATTGATCTCAAGGTGCATATGCTATGAAATACCTCATCTAGAGAACTATTATCATGTTTTTATAGGTAGTGAATTTACAAAAAAAAAATATGAAACTATTTTATAGTATTTGTAGGTATGGAGAGTTCTTTTGTGCAATGGCATTAAATATTAAAGAAGCGGTGGATAGTGGAGAGTACTAGTAGATTAAAATCAATTATCCATGCAGTCCTTGGATTAATATGTTGTCATGTATGAAAAAGCAAGAATAAAATAAATTATGGAGGTACAATCAATTAGAAAATAGTGAAATAGGAGATCTGAAGAAGTATGCAACTCTTGTCTCTAAATTTATACACTTAGATGAAGGATATACCAAAAGAATATAATTTTTAGAATTACAGTCTTATTCTAAGGAGTGTGCAAGTATGTTGGATACTTAGTCAAGGTTATTTTAAGTGTAACATAGATGGATCATTAAGAGGAAATTCTGGATCAATATCTATTATCTTTTATATTATAAATCATGATGGTGATCTACAGTATGCTACGTTTCAACAATTTAGGGAGTCTACTAAGACATTTGTTGAAGCACTTGCTTTGAAATAGGGTTGTGAATATTGTGTGCAAAAATAATTCTAGCCAGTAGCTTTAAAAACTGACTCCTTAGCTCCTACAAAGATTACTAGAGGAGATTGGGATTGCCCATGACTATAGTACAACTAAATAGGAAGATCAAATGATTAATAGATAGAAGACAAATTTAGATTCGACATACCTTCAAGAAAGGCAACAACGTAGCTGATTTTTTTTAACTAATTGGTGTTTTAGTTTTACATGTACACAGAGTTAAAATATAGTTTTAAATCTACAAATAAATGATATAATCATAATATTTTTGGATAAATAAAAAATACAACAAGTAAGGATAAAAGCAATGAAATAAAAATACTGAACTGACATATTTGAAGATAAGAATTTCAAAAATAAATTCAAACAAAGGCAACATACAAGATGGAAATGCCAAATTTGAATGACCATAAAATTATTAAAAAAATACAAAGTATAATGCTCATTCACATTAAATCAGCTGGAGAGTGAACAAACTATACACTAGTGTTTTATCTACATTCTAAAAGAATGGAAATTCAACCTCTTGCAGGAGATAGATGAAAGTATAAAGGGTGCACCTTAATATTTCTCTCCATACATAGATCTGTCAACACTCGCCCTAAAAAATAAATAGAAAAGCTTGGAGTTAGGTCTAATCGAGTATAGATAAACAGCACAAAGTTAGAGTTTAAGGTGACTTGAGATGTATTTGGCTTAGAGCATCTGTTAAGTCGTATTAGATTGGGTGGATGATTAGATTTATGCAACTTTTAGGGTTAAAGTCAGCTCTCAAAATAAAAAAATTAGAGGTGATTTGGTTTAACTTGAGATAGATTCAGTCATTGATGTCAAGGAGATGCTATTTGAAGAAGAGATTTGTGAAGATGTCGAGAAGCTTCTTCATCCGGCCATTCACTTTTCTCTTTTATCTTTAGACTAGATATTTTTTTTCTTTCTTTTATTTCCTTTATTTTTTGTGTTGGGCTCGAGGAACCTGACCCATCTTTTGTGTACAAATTTTTATTATGAATAAAATGGACCAGTTCAACCTTTTCAATCAGATAAAAGAAAGAATTAAAACTAGAAGTAAGAAACAAATTAAAATGGTGAAAGTATTAATTAACTGATGGTTAAATAATAACTGTGTATACGAAGACATATAGTATAATATGATTATTGGATAGTATAAATATCGATGTGCATGTCAAAGATATTTCTCTCTTTTTTATTAGTTAATTTGAATAAGCCAAAAATCATCCTTGTTAGTAGTAAGATCTATGTCACTGAAACATAAACACAGAACCTGATAACTAGATAGGGATCTAAAATTTTGAATCATCATTATATTAAGTTTAATTTAGCACAATGAATTATAAATAATAAAATATATTATTTAACTGTAAAATTATATAGTTTATTTTTTAGTGTGATTTAAGCAAAAATATAAATTATATTAATCATATATGTTATAGAATAATAGTGAAATATATAACAATAATTGAATAATAAATGAATGTAAGAACAAGAATGAATAGTCGAATATGAAATTTGTATTTCAATCTTGATGTGATGATGTTGAATATTTTAGGATGGACAGGACTGATTTTATCACAAGTAAAATTTTCTTATTACAAAGTAAAGATTTTTTTTTGGTCTTACAATTCTTACGATCAACTTTTTTATACTCACACTCAAGCAACTCTCTTTTATTTTAAAATCATTTATTGCTTTTCTCACTTGCTTGATTACAACTCAAATGGACACCTCTATTTTTAGATGGTTAAGGAAAGATCTAGAGATATATAATTATTACTCAATTGACGAATCTTCCATCAACTACTTATTTCTGAAATTACCCTTCTAAAGTATTTCTTGAACTAACTTTGTAGAGACTTCGATAATTTTTTCTAGAACACCAATTCATTCTAGATATATTTCTTTAATTCTCTATAATTATTGAATATTCTGGATAATCTATGAAGTATCTTAAATATTAATTAAATTGATGATGAATTCTTAACACTCCCATCAATACCAACTTAAATCTTTCTTTCAACTATTCCAAGTACTTCTCAAAATCTTATAAACATCATATTGTCCAAGGACTTTGTGAAAATGTTTGTTACTTGCTCGTCTGTCTTGATTTTCTTTGTTTCAATTTTACCCTAAAGAACTTTCTATCGAAGAAAGTGATGATGTACTTTCACGTGCTTCATCCTAGAATGACATACAACATTTTCAGCCGAATGAGTAGTCGATATGTTATCACAATATAGGGGTATGATATCTTTTAATGGTTAATGGAAGTCTTTCATAAGTTGCTTTAGCAATGTGCTCTCTTGTGTTGGCATTATTCTTGTTTGATTTACTACTTTCATCATTGAAAGTGAACAACTGGTTATTTTTTATTGCACCATGATGTTGTAGTTGATGTAAAGTTGAAGACATATCTAGTAGTTGGTCTTTAAGTATCTAGGTCACCGACATAATCTGCATCATAATATACAATTATTTTATAAGGAATTCCTTTCATGCAGAATAGTCCATAGTTAATAATTCATTTCTCATACCTTAATATCTTATTGATTGCTTCTAAATGAGTGTTTTTGATTGGTAAATAAATCTGCTAATTATTCCAATGACAAAGACAATATCTAGTATGGCCAATGTTAAGTGGATGAGGCTACTAACAAGTTAATAATACATTATCTCATCCTTTGGGTCATTGCTTTCGTGAGAACATATTAAGTTATTCTCCCTTAGCATAGAAGACGACTTGCAATCCGTCATTTTATATTTTGGGAGTACATCTTTTGCATACTTCTATTTCTCGAGAAATAATCCTTCCTTTGTATTTTCAACCTTAAATCCAAGGATGTGTTTTAGTTTGGCCATTTTCTTCATCTAAATTGCACCATCAAATTTCTTTTACTTTGACAAATCTAATCAAAATCATCCCTTGTGATGATTAAATCATCGACATACACATATGATAGCAAACCTTTCTTCATGAGCTTTTACAAATCAGCTTGAATATGTACACATATGATAGCAAACCTTTCTTCACGAGCTTTTACAAATCAACTTAAATCTGTTGGTTCCACTGATGGCCACCTTGGATCAGGAACTCGACAATTTTTTCATACAATGGTTGGGTGGTGTGTTTCAATCCATACAATATTTTTTTAGTTTGCACATGTAATGAAGATTTTCCTTATTTGTAAAACCTTGTGGCAGATTCATACTTTTCCTTGTAAATTTCTCAAATACTTCATACTTTTCCTTTAAGAAATAAATTCATGAAAACCTATGGAAGTTATCAATGAATGTTACCATGTAACGATAACCGCTGATGGAGGGTTGCTTCACTAGTCCAAAGATATTCAAGTGTGCCATCTCTAGTGGCTCCTTGGTTTGATAGCTTGATTCTTTACAGGGAAGTTGATGCGCTTTTTCATATTGGCATTAAGCACATATAATGTTTCCTATAATCTCAAGCTGGGGAATACCTTTAAATTTTTACTGATGCATCATAATTATTAGTTTATTCTAGCTCATATTCTTAAGATGCTCATGCCATAGATTAGTTGTTTCACTACTCTGAGTTTTCTCCACATAAGTTGCTTTAACTGACAAGATGTAGATTGAATTTACTCTTTACCCCTCCATGATAGGTGTATTTGTAACTTTTAATTTTCTATGTACTTTTACTCTATTCATCCTAAACAAGAAATCATTTCCAAAATCTACAAGTTTTAAAACAAATAATAAGTTCTTCTTCATATCCAAAACATGATAGTCACTTTGAAATTCCACTTATATTGAGTTGTGATGAAACATGAACCCCACTTTTCTCTATAAATTATTGGCATTTTGGAATTCTTTATAATAACCACCACTCAATTGATGTTCCACAATTTTATGGCACTTTTGATGCTTAAAATTGAAAAATATGCACGTACTTAGGTTCGTTTTGGTAGATATAATTATTTTTGTGTCTATTTTATAGGAAACTAGGTTTTGGAGGTGAAAAAGAAGAATTTTTTTTTTATAATTTTAGAAGGGCCCCCATATGATGCCATTTATGTGGTATAGGTCCCACATACAGCTTGTAAGTGGCTTGTCATAGGTCTTAGAAAAGAAACTTCAGAGAATCAGAAGTGAAGAATTAAGTTTGTCAACTATGAAGGATCACCTACGACCCGTAGGTACCACCTACGGCACTGTATGTACCAGTGTAAGTTTCAGAGAATTGAAGTTCTAAGAAGCTATAGATGGAGGACTTTCTCTGGAACTTATAATGGTCCAACATATGGAACGTAAGTACTACTTATGCCTCATAGGTATTAGTGCATAAAAATACACTACAAATTTGAGAAGCCTGCTACCTACGATGGCCACCTATGTTGTGTAGGTGCCACTTATGACCCGTAAGTTGCGCCGTAAGTGGCCACCGACTTAGTTTTCCCTGTATATTTTGGTTTATATTTTTAGGATTTTTATGTACTTTATAAATACTCTTTTGATGTTTCTAGTTATTTTATGCACTCATATTATTCACAAACATATATTGATTCCAAGATTGACTTTTGATCTTGAATTCTTGTGTTCTTTGTTTTTGGCTGATTAATTGATTTGAGACTTTGAGTTTTATTCTTCCATTGTTGAGAGATTACTTCTATGCTTTTTTTATTAAATTCCATGGCGATTTTTGCAACTATAGGTGGCTAAAGCCCTTAGCCAGGGTTGTGGGAAACCTTGAAGAATAATAAAGTAAGGAAAGTGTGAGGTTCTTCTAAATCTTTGTTTACACTTGCATTGTGAACTTCTTTAATTTAATTGTATTCTTAGAGGTGGCCAACATTGAGAACTTGCTCGTATTCAAGATTATCTTTACAAGAGATATTGAGATTGCGAAAAAATAATTTCAACAGTGATTCAAGGCTTTCAACCCTCATCTTAACTTGGTACCCAAAAAATGATAGATAAATGGGGATCAAAGATAAAGGTTAGTAAAGTGACACCTGATACTCATAGGGTGAAGGGTAAGATTTATCAAAGCATTCACAAGATGGTTAGTAATACCTAACTTGTTAGATTCTGCATGTATGGCATTGAGATAGTCATATTAAGCATGATAAACCTACAGAGTTATGAAGTGATGACGTCCAAGAACACCTCCATTTAGATGATGGTACGATTGCTTTCAAGATATAGTAACCTAACTCCGGTTGGGGTCGAATTCCAAAGAAATGCGTGGTTTGCAGTTATCATCAGTTGTAGTGTATAGACAGTATTGGAAAGTAAATGGGTGATTTGTTTATAGTAGTATCGAGGAAGTAAAAGTATTAACTCTAGTTGAATTCAGTTATGGGTAAAAACTAAGATGGTGTTCCCCCTGACATCATAACTCAGTAGGTTTATCATGCGTTGTTGAACCAACTTAATACCTTGCATGCGGAACCTATAAGTTATGTACCTTCTACAGTTTTTTGGATGAGTAGAAAGATTTCACCCTTTACCTATTAGGTCTCAAAGTTTTGCTTTACTAACCCTCACCCTGGTCCCAGTTAACTATCACATTTTGAGTCTCAAGTTATTAGATGAAGGCTAATAATTATTAACATATACCAGTTTGCTATAACAGATCAACTATTAACTCCCCAAATTACTGTTGTCTTTATCTTTTCCTAGTTATTACTCCTTTGTTAGAGAAAGTAGTAACATCTTGGAGGTATCCTAATGTTTGCAATTGCTAAGATAACTATTATAATAAAGATATATCAATGCATACGATAGGTATTGGTTTCCCATCAATAATCACACTCACCCACTTCGTCAAGTTGCCATGGTTTCCACAACCTTAGCTATGAATTTTAGATGCTCATGATTATGAAGAAATCAATAACATTCATGCTGGAAAGTAAAGATAAAATCACAATGAGAAGATTAAAGAAAACCCACATCCATAAATGAACTAATCAATCAAAGTCAATACCATTAAATCCAAAGATTAAAGATGGATCTTGAAATCAAAATATAGTTCAAAGTTTTAAAAGTGTCGACTCTCTATCTCTCATATATATCTCTGAATAAAAAGTACATAAAAGGTATTTATAATATAGGAGAAAATCCTAAGAATTAAGCCTAAATGAAATAGGAGAAAACTGGGTTGGTGGCTACCAGCTTCCTGCACCTATAGTCTAGAAGGGTGCAGGTACTACCTGTGGCCTAGCCACAGGGTGCAGGTAGTGGTTGAAGATGACAGGAGCAAAAATCCTACAATGTTCAGCTCTTACAATTTTGACTTTCTGGCACCTGCATTGTGTACATGTGGTTCGTAGGTCCTTCTTGCCACATATTGACTTGGTAGGTTTTGGGAGTCAGCTTTTCAGCTGTAATACCCCAAGATTTTTCTTAGCTTGAATTCATCCCTAGAATGTTAAGGGATACCTTCCAAAAATAATACTATTTATTTTATTTGTAATTCTTTAGATTTAGACATTCTATTGCATGGGAAATTGAATAATCTTTCCATCGATACCAAATTCGTCTAAATATGACACTTGGTGAAGGAGTTATGGCTATTTTAAGTTCTAGTCATAAAACACCATAATTTGGGCCCTTAGCATGTCGCGGAGAAGCATAAAATTACAATTTTCAATTTCCAGTGAGACTCCATAATTTTGGAGCATCGCGGAGAGGCCTAATTTCCTGTTTGGAAATTTGTAGTGAGACCTCATGATACTGGCGCGTCGCGCCAGTGGTCAAAATGACAAACTAAAGGGGCTCGACGATTGTGGTTCATCTCGGTGAAATCCCAGTTCCCGCTCATCCATTTCCTGTGAGCCACCACGATAGTCTTACGTCGCGGTGGCCACCCAGTATGCAAAAAATTCATTTTTACAGTTCTATTTCAAAGATTAAAGGGGGTACTTTTGTTATCCTCCCAGCCCTAAATCTGTATTAATCAATGAATTAAACCCCTTCAAAGCACTTTACATCCACTTTTCATCAAATCTCTCTCAATAAAAACCCTAGTTCAACAAATTTTCTCCCCAACAAATCCAAATTCCTTTATTAGCTTTCCAATGAAATTCAAGATTGAGAATTCCCAATACAAGGGCTCTAAGAATTCATCCCCAAAGCATCAATAGGAATTGAAGATTCATGTTTTCATCAAAGATCACCAATTAAGGTATGTGGGGTATGAACAGAGATAATCCTTTCATCCTTGTGCCCAAACTTATTTTAAGTTCTAATTTTACTGAAATTTATATGATTTTCTATAAAATTCAAGTTAAGGTTTATACCCATTATTGTTATTTATAACCTTATGAGATTCCCAATGATTTAGAAGTTAAATTTCATGGTTATGTTTATATTTTCATGCATATTGCTGAAATTTCTAGATTTGGAGTTGATTTATTAATATTTACATTATCAAGCAAGAGCATTTTAGTGTTTCAAAATGAGTTTGATTCATGGGTCTTTAACCCCTAGTTAAAGATTATTGTTTCAAGATTGATTTTGCTATAAGTATCCTAGGATAAGACTATTCTCAGATTTTTGATAAAGATTTGAACTTTTAGTCCTAAGCTAAGATAAAGAATCCACTTTGTTCATCTTACTTGAGATTTAAATAAAGAAAAGCATAATTGGTTTTCTTGTAAAGCTTTATACTAATTTGAAGAGGATTTTCTTAAGATTTTGAGTATAAGAATGGGAGTAGTATTTAGCACCGAGATGGGTATATTACTATGGTTTCATACCCCAATACTATGTGTCACCGTAGGATTAAGATTATCCCCACTTCTATATGGATGACTAAGATTATAATCACATAAGATAATAAGTTCTATTCTGATGGCAAGGGTAGAACAACCCTACCCAATAGGGGCAAGACGTGAGACTCCATGGATGCTCACATGGTGTATGTCGATTAGAAGAAACTCCCAAAAGATATCCCCTACTCTTAAAATAGTCTATTGGCTTAAAGCCTTAAGAGAAAAGCATGTGTTTTGGAAACTATGGTTTTAAGATTCTTAAAGTCTTGAGATGAATTATTCCCCTTATAGCTGACAAGATAATGTAGTGGTTTCCAAAAAAGAACAAAATTTAGAACTGAATGTAATGGTTCACAAGATATATACTATATGCTTTATTGTTTATGAATTTTGATCTTCAGTTTTCAGATTTCTCAAGCCTCTGTGATTCATTTACATTTAGCATGGATGATTTTATAAATTATGATGACATTGTTTACTTATTATATTCACCCCCATATACTCAGTACATCATCAAAGTACTGATCCACATATACGTCTATGTGCTACATTATCTTATAATGTAGGTTCAGGTTCTCAGTCTCAGCTGTGTGATTGATTTTTGAGCATCTCATCTATATCCCTGCAGTTGGTCAGTTCTCATAGTTTGGGGACTTCGTTAGTCATATTTTTAGATATTATTAGATGCTTTATTATTTATTTAAGAGAGTTTGAGTCAGCTGGGGCCTCTCTCAGTAACTCTATATTCAGTTAGTAGAGGCTGGTCGGACTACTAGATTTAGTTTTAGACTTTTGATATAGTATTCAAAATTATTTTAGTTCTGTTCTGCCGAGAGTTGTGAGATTAGTATGTTTCAGATAAGATTTCTGTATTTATTATGTTTTCATATTCATATTTCCCCATGTTGAGATTCAGATGTAGTAGAAAAACAGTCAGGGTTAGCTTAGGACTACTACTAGTTCAGAGGACCGTATGGCATCCCAGGAATTAAATTTTGAGGTATTACAAACTTGGTATCAGAGCCTAAGGTTTAGAGAGTCCTAGGGAGTCAGATAAGATGCGTTACGTAGAGTCTTGATCATCGGTGTGAAGCATACCATATCTATGAGCAAGAGGATATGGAGTGTTTTAGGAAATTACATCTTCTTTTATGATCTATCGTATATTCATTGTCTATATATTCTTCTAACTCATGCTTCCACATGATAGAAAATGCCTTCTCATCAAGCACATAGAAGTAATAACCAACCACTTCAGCCCGCAAATCCTTTGAATAAGAATGTGTTACATGCAGAGTTTTGAGCTATCTTTTGGGTGCTAGCCAAACTTGTGACAGCTAATGTTTAGGGTAACCATTAGGCTGCAGCCCCACTTCAGTAAAACAAGGACTTACTTGCAGTAAGAATCCAAGATTTTATGAGAATAAACCCGCCAGAGTTCTTGGGTCAAAGGCAGGTGAGGACCCACAGTTGTATCTAGATGAGGTGAAGAAAATCACCCGAATTATGCATGTTTCTGAAGAAGAGAGTGTAGAACTGGCACCCTATAGGCCAAAGGATGTTGTATATGATTGGGTGGTGATATGGAAGAAAAGTAGAGGAGAGAATGCAACTCCCATGACTTGGTAGATATTTTAGGATACATTCTTAGACAAGTTCTTCCCATATGAGATGAAGGAAGCTAAGATAGAAGAGTTCATAAGCCTGAGGCAAGGCTTAATAATAGTGAAGGAGTATTACCTCAAGTTCAACCAGTTGTCTAAGTATGCCCCTGATCAGATGGCTAACCCTAGGTCAAGCATAAGTAAGTTTGTGACCAATATGTCTGGGTTGGTAGTTAAGGAGTATAGGACTGCTATGCTCATTGGAGACATTGATCTTCCTATATTGATGATGCACGCTCAGTAAATTGAGGTAAAAAAGATAAAGAAAAGAGAGTGAGAGTAAATAAGAAGGCTAGAATAGGGTAGTTTGATTATGACCAGAATAGGTATGGAGGAGGAAATCATTCGCAGTTTCACAATCGGTCATCTATGCCTGTCCCTTCTTCAGCCAGTGCCTCTGCACCTTGAAACAGGCAGGAATAGTGGGGTAAGTCTTCTATGTCCAGATCTCAGAATAGTATGAGTTGTAGGCATAGTTATCCTTAGTGCTCTAAGTGTGGTGAGACCTATCTGAGTGAGTGTTTGTAAGGCCGGAAAGGTTGTTATGGTTGTGGATAGCCGGTTCACAGAATCAAAGAGTGCCTGCATGCTAGACAGGGAAGTAGGGATGTTCATCCCCATACTAAGACTAATAGTGTACTAGCTCCTATAGGTCGCCCAACCCCTCCTCAGGGCGCATCATCTAGTACTGGTGGCAGTCAGCGCCAGAATTGGTTTTATGCTTTACCATTTTATCAGGAGTAGAAGGGTTCACCAGATGTTGTTACTGGTATGCTTCATGTCTTTCATTCTGATATTTATATACTGTTAGACCCTAGGTGGATTTTCTCTTATGTGACCCCGTTAGTTGCTATGTATTTTGAGGTAAGTTCTAAAAAGATCCCTGAGCCTTTTTTGGTTTCAACTCCAGTAGCCAGTCAGTTGTTGCTAAACAAATCTATAAAAAGTGTCCTATCACTGTACTTCATAAAGTTATGTTAGCAGACTTGATAAAGTTAGATATGGTTGATTTTGATCTTATCTTTGGTATGGATTAGCTCCATTCCTATTATGCCTCTATAGATTGTCACACATTTGTAGTGAAGTTTCAGTTTCCAGATGAGCCAGTCTTTAAGTGGTGACGTAATTCAATATCTCCTAAGAGTTATTTCACATCTTATCTTAAAGTTAGAAAGTTGATATCCAAAGGTTGTATTTATCATCTAGTTTGGGTTAAAGAAATAATGTCTGAGACTCCAACCCTTTAGTCTGTTTGAGTGGTCAATGAATTTCCTAAATTTTTTTGGAAAATTTTCAAGGGTACATCCCGATAGGGAAATAGAATTTGGTATTGATCTTCTCCCAATACTCAGTCTATTTTTATCCCTCGATATCGTATGTATCTTGCAGAGCTTAAGGAGTTGAAAGATCAACTCAAAGATCTTTTAGATAAAGGCTTCATAAGGCCTAGTGTTTCTCCATGGGGCACTCCCGTCTTATTCGTGCGAAAGAAAGATAGTTCTTTGCGAATGTGCATTGACTATCGTTAGCTAAATAAGGTCACAGTCAAGAACAAATATCCTCTTCCTACAATTGATGAATTATTTGATCAACTCTAAGGTGAAAGTTATTTCTCAAAGATAGACCTTAGATCTGGCTATCATCAGGTTAAAGTAAGGGAATGTGATATTCCAAAGATAGCTTTCAAAACCCGTTATAGTCATTTTGAGTTTCTAGTTATGTCTTTCGGGCTAACCAATGCTCCAGAAGCTTTTATGGACCTCATAAACTGAGTGTTCATATAATATCTGGACATGTTTGTCATAGTATTCATAGATGATATCCTTGTGTACTCCCATAGTGAGGATGACCATGTAGATCATCTTAGAATTATCTTACAAACTCTTAGAGATCATCAATTGTTCGCCAAATTCAGCAAGTGAAAATTTTGACTAAGATCATGGCCTTTCTCGATCATATTGTTTCCGTTGATGGCATTAGTGTCGACCCCCAAAAGATAAAAGCCATAAGAAATTGCCTAGACCTATCTCTCCATCAAACATTAGGAGTTTCTTGGGTCTAGCTGGTTATTATAGACGTTTTGTTGAGGGTTTCTCATATATTGCATCCTGATGTCTAGATTGAACCAAAATAAATTTATGTTCCAGTGGTCAGATTCGTGCGAGAAGAGTTTTTAGGAGTTAAAGACTCGAATCACTACAACCTCAGTCTGAACGTTACCCGATTGTAAAGATGGTTTTGTGGTGTAATGCGATGAAGTTGGTTTGGGTTCTGTGTTGATGCACAGAGGTAAGGTCATAGCCTATGCCTCTTGACAACTTAAGCCTCATGAAAAGAACTACCCAACCCATGATTTTGAATTAGCAGATGTGGTGTTTGCATTTAAATTCTGGAGGCATTATCTGTATGGTGTGCATGTTGATGTGTTCACAGACAACAAAAGCTTACAATATGTATTTAATCAGAGAGAGTTGAATGTTGAGCAGAGAAGGTGTTTAGAACTGTTGAAAGATTATGATATAAGGGTGTTGTATCATCCGAGCAAGGCCAATGTAGTGGCAGCCACCCTTAGTAGATTGTGTATGGGCAGTGTTGCTCATATGGAGAATGATAAGAAAGAGTTGGCTTGAGAAGTTCATCATTTGGATAGATTGGGAGTTAGGTTGGTTGACTCAGCTGAAGGAAATGTTTGGGTTCAGCGTAGTTCTGAATCTTCCCTAGTTTTGAAAGTGAAGGAGAAACAAGACCTGGATTCTTGTTTGGTCAGACTGCAGGAGTAAGTTAAAGAACAAAAGGTAGAGGTTTTCTCCCAAGGAAGAGATGACATGTTGAGATACCAGAATATATTGTGTGTGACTTATGTTAATTTGAGATAGAGAATTATGGCTGAAGCATATGGTGCGCGTTATTCTATTCAGACAAGTGCTACCAAGATGTACCGCGAATTGTGGGAAATATATTGGTAGAGTGGTATGAAGAGAGATATACCAAAGTTTGTTGCTAAGTGTCCAACTTTTCAATGGGTTAAGGTGGAGCACCAAAGAGCTAGTGGTACGTTGCAAGAGTTTGGTATCCCCACTTGGAAGTGGGAAGAGGTAATATGGACTTTGTGACTGGTTTACCCCATTCACGTTGTCATCATGATTTGGTTTGGGTTCTCGTAGATAGATTGACTAAGTTAGCATATTTCTTTCCAGTTCATACATCCCATACAGCTGACGATTATGCTAAATTATATATTCGAGAGTTAGTTAGATTGCATGGAGTTCCCTTGTCTATCATCTCAGATAGGGGCACTCGGTTTACTTCCCAATTTTTTAGAGCCTTTTAGAAGGGTCTTGGTACCCAAGTCCATCTTAGGTCAGCTTTCCACCCTCAAACAGATGGTCAAGTAGAGAGGACCATCCAAACTCTAGAGTATATATTGAGGGCATGTGCTATTGATTTCAAAGGTAGTTGGGATGAGTATTTTCCATTGATTGAGTTCGCGTATAATAATAGTTATCATTCTAGTATTCAGATGGCCCCGTTTGAGGCTCTTTATGGAAAGATATGCAGATCACCCATAGGTTAGTTTGAGGTGGGTGAGGCCACTTTTCTAGGGCCCAATGCATTGTACGAAGCTATGGAGAAAGTTAAGTTGATTATGGGAAGATTGAAAATAGCCCAGAGTCGTCCAAAATCCTATGCAGATATGAGATGAAGGGACCTCGAGTTTGAAGTTGGTGATCCAGTGTATCTGAAGGTTTCACACATAAAAAAGGTGAAGAGATTTGGTAAGATGGGGAAACTTAGTCCCCGGTATGTTGGCCCTTTCAAAATTGTGAGTCGTGTTGGGAAAGTAGCTTATGAGCTTTATTTGTCGGCAGACTTGTTAGCCTTTCATCCCGTATTTCACATCTGTATGCTTAATAAGTGCATTGGTGACTCCACTATTGTAGTTCCTTTAGAAAGCTCAGATATTCAGAATAGTATTTCATACGAAGAGATCCAGTTGAGATTTTAGATCATCAGATCCGTAGACTAAGGAACAAAGAAGTTCCTCTGGTCAAAGTTCTTTGGCATAATCAGTCGGTTGAGGGGGCTACTTGGGAAGCAAAAGCAGATATGTGAGCCAAGTACCCTCACCTCTTCTCTGCAAACTCAGATTTAGCCAAAGGTAATACTCTTCCTTGATTCAGTTCTTTTCTAATCATATATTTAGCTATATAGTTGTCCTCATGTAAGTTCAAGCACTCACAGGACTACTCAGAAGCTCAGAATGATTTAGATTCAGTTTCACAAATTACTTCGGTTGTGCATGCTATCCTATAGCTTCAAATTTTCCTTAGTATTCTTTGTATAACCAGCAATATTCGAGGATGAATGCTCCTAAGGGGGAGATATTATAACACCCCGAGACTTTTCCTAGGTTGAATTCTTACCTAAAATGTTAAGGGATTGTTTCCAAAATGAATACTACTTATTTCGTGTTAAATTATTTAGATTTAGACTTCTCATTGCTTGGAAAATTGAATAAGCTTTCCATTAATAGCAAATTCGCCTAAACCCTATACTTGGTGAAGGAGTTACTTTAAGTTCCAGTCGTAAAACACCTGATTTGGGCCCTTAGCTCGTCGCGGAGAAGCATAAAATCACAATTGTCAATTTCTAGTGAGACTCCATAATTTTGGTGCATCGCAGAGAGGCCCAATTTCCCGTTTGGCAATTTCCAGTGTGACCTCGCGATACTAGCGAGTCGCGCCAGTGGTCCAAATAACAAACTAAAGGAGGGGCTCTACGATTGTGGAGCGTCATGGTGAAAACCCAGTTCCCGCTTGCCCATTTCCAGTGAGCCACCGTGATAGTGTCGCATCACGATGGCCACCCAGTTCGCAAAAATGTCATTTTTCCAGTTCTGTTTCAAAGATTAAAGGGGGTACTTTAGTCATTCTCCCAGCCCTTAATCCATCTTAAACATTGAATTAAACCCCTTCAATCCACTTTACATCTACTTTTCATTAAATCTCTCTCAAGAAAAACCCTAGTTCAACAAACTTTCTCCCCAAGAAATCCAAATTCCTCCTTTAACTCTCCAAAGGAATTCAAGATTGAGAATTCCCAATACAAGGGCTCTAAGAATTCATCCCCAAAGCATCAATAGGAATCCAAGATTCAAGTTTTACATCAAAGATCACCAATTAATGTATGTTGGGTATGAACAAGGATAATTATCCTTGTTCCTAAACTTATTTTTGATTCAAATTTTACTAAAATTTATATTATTTTTCATGAAATTCAAGTTAGGGTTTATACCCATTATTGTTATTTATAAGCTTATGAGATTCCCAATGATTTAGATGTTAAATTCCATGGTTATGTTTATGTTTTCATGCATATTGCTGACATTTCTAGATTATGAGTTGATTTATCAACATTTACATTATCAAGCATGAGCATTTTGGTGTTTTAACATAAGTTTGATGCATCGGTATTTAATCCCTAGTTAAATTTTGTTGTTTCGAGATTGTTTATACTATGAGTATCCTAAGATAAGACTATTCCCAAATTTTTGATAAAGATTTGACCTTTTGGTCTTATCTAAGATAAAGAATCCACTTTGTTCATGTGACTTAAGATTTTAAGAAAAAAAGGCATAATTAGTTTTCATGTAAACCCTTGTGCTAATTTGAAGTGAATTTTCTTAAGATTTTAAGCATAAGAATAGGAGTAGTATTTAACGCCGAGATAGGTATGTTACTTCAGTTTCATACCCTAGAACTACTTGCCACCGCAGGATTAAGATTATCCCCACTTCTACGTGGATGACTAAGATTGTGATCACATAAGATAAGAAGTTCTATTCCGCTGGCAAAGGTAGAAAGCCCTACCCAATGGGGGCAATACGTGGGACTTCATGGATGCTCACATGGTGTATGTTGGTTAGAAGAACCTCCCAAAAGATGTCCCCTACTCTTAAAACAGTCTATTGGCTTAAAGCCTTAAGATAATAGCATGTGTTTTGGAAACTATGGTTTTAGGATTCTTAAAGTCTTGAGATGAATTATTCACCTTACAGTAGTCAAGATAATGTAGTAGTTTTCAAAAAAGAACAGATTTTTGAACTGAATGCTTTATTTTTCATGAATTATGATCTTCATTTTTTAGATTTCTGAAGCCTCTATGTGTCTTTTACATTTAGCATGCATGATTTTATCAATAGTGAGGACATTGTTTACTTATTACATTCACCCCCATATACAAAGTACATCATTGAAGTACCGATCGACATATACATCTAGGTGCTACATTGTCTCATAATGTTGGTTCAGGTACTCAGTCTCAGCTGCATGAGTGATTTTCGAGCATCTCATCTACATCTCTGTAGTTGGTAAGTCCTCATAGTTTGGGGACTTTGTTAGTCATATTTTTAGTCATTAGTAGATGCCTTATTGTTCATTTCAGAGAGTTTGAGTCTGCTGGGGCCTGTCCCAGTGACTCTCTAGACTCAGTCAGTAGAGGTTTGTTGGACTACTAGATTTAGTTTTAGACTTTTGATTCAGTATTCAGATTTTTCTTCAGTATTGTTTATTGAGACTTGTGAGATTAGTATGTTTCAGATAAGTTTTCCGCATTTATTATATTTTCACATCCATAATTCCCCTATGTTGAGATTCATATGTAGTAGAAAAGAAGCCAGGGTTAACTAAGGACCACTTATAGTTTGGAGAATCGTGTGGCATCCCAGGAATCAGATTTCGGGGAATTATATCAGCTCTTCTTCAATCCGCAAACATACATTAATGATGATCAAGCTAGAAAACATACCAATCATCTATAATTGCTCCAAAAGTAACCAAAAGAACCTTTTTCAGTTTTTTCACGAACTTATCTTTCAAAATATAGTTTCCTACAAAATATACCCAAAACAGATCAAATCTAATAAAAGGCCCTCAGAAACTTGCATGTTTTCCTCGTCTTAAGCACCAAAAGTGCTATATTTCTATTGCAAATCAACACCCTCAACTTAGAATGCTTGCATTTCCTCTAGCAATAAAAACACAACAAAACAAAAATGATGCATAACTAGGAGAATCTAAGATATTCAAAGAAGTCAGCAGTATCTTTTAGTTCAAATCATAACATCCCATCAAATCTAAATTTTCGAAACCAATTGTGTAGGAATATGAAGCACAACAATATGTCACAATGGGATCAAGGTATGGCAATTACATTAGAAATAGACAACCACTAATATGTATAAAGTACACTATCCAAAATAGGCAAATACGTAGAAACATGACTCAAGTGACCTTACAACAAGGATGTCCCACTCACTCATATGAAATAAATCATGTCAATGCAGGGACGATCAATAGATACTCATAGTCAACAAAGAAGTTCAGTTAATGCATGTCAAATACCATAGGCTTGTCCTAATTTTCTTCACCATAACATTTAGTTTGTCACGTCAGGATCACTATAGGGCTTTATCAACTTGTAATGTAGGATTAGAGACTGGTACGATAGATATAGATATGTAAAGTGACTAAGCCTTCTTGCCACTACACTAACTTTTGGGGTCTCATTAACTAGCCAATTGCCTTTTATTCCACCTTATTCCTCTCTTTTATTCTTTTATTGAACATTCAGGTTGGGTGTGGTCTTTTATTCATTCTTCTTTTCACAATTTTTTCAAGAAAAATTCTCTTTCTTTTCTTTTTCTACCACACCCAAGCCTACTAAATTTTTCTCTTATTTTACCCTTCCCATACCCATTTTATACTACACACCCCTATGATAGCCACCCTCAACTTAAGATTTTTTGCTTGTGTTAAGGTACATACTGTCCAAGGAGGAACAAGGCCAAAATAGGTAAATTATAAACAAATAGAAAGGTGAAAGGTGTAACAATAAAAATAGGCTATAAGGCTTAAAATAGGGATCAAGGGATATAATTTGCACTGGTCATTTTGGCTAAAGGTACACTAAAATAAAAAATAGCCCTGATGCTTTCCTAATTGATGATTCTTTAACCTAATCCAGGCAAGTTATGAATTTAACATACAGAGGGAAATAGGTAGTATTATCAACTACTACCTATTCGGTTCATAAAATTGTCAGCAAATTGGTATCATATCCCAAATACTAATATCATAACAAGATCCACAGAGTTCACACATATATACATCAATCACAGTGATAACGCTCAACTTACACATTAATTTAGTGCAAGGCGGCTGTCATTAATATATTTACCCTACTTTAGAGTTGGGGTTGAATCCACGAGAAACAATATGAGTGGCGATTAAACTAATTTAAAACTATAGCTACAAGTTAAATTCAAACAAATGATACAAAAAGATAACATGGGTTTTTTTTAATGATTGAACAAAAGTTATTAAGACTTCAATTCACCTTAGAACTCAAAGCTTAAATTGCTATATTTCAAATCAATGATATAGAGAAACTAGAGTTGTGATCACTATGATTAGTATTCCTCTATTGAATAATAGTTGTAGTACTGGACTCTCGTGACTTATGGGAAACACCAAATTATTAGTATCAACAGTTTGTCTAAGTGTTTCTCAACTTACCTAGATGTTGAGTTCCCTAATTCCTTCAAACTTAGGAACTTTCTATTCACACTAATTTTATTTTGAGTTGATTAATCTTGTTACAACATTAATCATTAGATGGGAACTTAACCTTCCCAAATCCTCATTTATAATTCACTACCTTTAGTTTATTTCTCAGTTTGAGCAAATCAACATAAGGCGAGATCTATTTTTTGCGAACAATAAAAAATAATTAATATAAAAGAATTATCATGATGTTCCCATAATCACACGAACCCTAACAAACTATTAAGAAAATACAGGAGTAATCGTAGATACCACAACCCTAGTTATGGGTTTTAGTTCCACATGAAAGAGAAAGCGATAACAATAACTGAATTCATAATTCAAAGTGATTAAACTTACAAAAGATTTAGTCAGAAATTGATTCTCTTCCCAAATTCAAGAAGAATATCCCACAACTAAATCAAAGAATTAAAAATTAAATCCAAGTTTAGAGGCCAAAGAAAAGTAAAGTAGTCTTTGGAATAAGTTCAAGATATTCTGCGCCCTTCAATGAAACCCTAAAAACTGCTATGTATATCTGTAACTTAAGAAAAATTTGAAATTAAAAATTCATATTTTTCTCTTGAAATGATGACATATCTTACGGCTTATTAGAGATCTGATAGCTTATCAGACCATGTCGTCAGACATGATTCCTATTTCTTTCTTTCTGCTTATGTGTGACGACATGCCTGACGGTTTATCGGAGTTCTGATAGCTTATCAGAACATGTCATCAGGCATGCTGCAAATTTTTGCCTTCTGCTTCTTAGTGACGACATGCCTGATGGCTTATTAAAGATCTGATATCTTATCTCAGAAAATCTTCTGCTTTTGAGTGACGGCATTCTTGACGGCTTATCAGACACTTGACGGCTTATCAGTGGATGTCGTCACACTTCTGCTGTAACTTTCTCACGCTGTCTACAGCTGACGATGACTCTGATAACTTATCACAAATTTGATTACTTATCAGAAAAGTCATCAACTACACTTTCATGGCCACTTGTTCCAAATTTACCTTTTTTCTTTTATTGTCTTTGGTTTTCTTACATCTTTACTTTTCTGCATTATTAAAGAGAAAGGAATCAAAAATGACAAAATTTGCTTAAGACTTTACAATTAATTCTAGTTAAAAGCCTCAAATGTGTTAGCATTAGCTCACACATCAACATCCTCAACTTAAAATAATTGTTTATCCCCAAGCAACTTAAACATAACTAAGAGGATACAAAGCAAATTTGGCAGTCAATTATCCATTTTAGCTCAAAAAAGATTTACCATCTCCAAGGTTAATCATCTCAAACTCAACTGTGTATATTACTGAAAATCAAAAATGCAACACAAAGGAATAAAGCTATGGCATCAACTTAGTAACAACAACCATGCATGTACCAATATTACACTACCCAAACAAGTTAGCAACTAGCAACATAACTAGTGTCCCCTTACAAAAAAGAAGTCCCTCCTTACTTATATAAGAAATAACATATGTAATTGTAGGGACAATCAATAGACACTCACTCTCAAAAAGAAGTTCCAGTCAATGTATGCCAAATACCATAAGCTTTCCCTTATTTTCATTACCAAGGTTTTCAGACAGGTAAGCTAGGATCAATATAGGTCTTTTTCTTTGGATTGTAACGTAGGGTAAGGGATAGTATGATGCTCGATGATATTTAAGGTGAATATGCCTCCTTAGAACTACACTTACTTTTGGGGTCTCACTTATTTACCTTTACCTAATTCTCTCTTTTCTTGATCACACATACTCCGGATGGATGTGGTCTTTTTGACAATATTCCTTATTTTTCACAACTTTTCTTTTCTTAATCTTTTTCCACCGCACCAAACTTTTTATTATTTTATTTTGTTTTATCTTTCTTCATACTCATTTTACATCACACTCCCCAATGGTAGCTACCCTCAACTCAGGCATGGTTGTAAGGGAACACTGGTTATGTTGCTAGTTGCTAACTTATTTGGGTAGTGTAATATTGGTACATGCATGGTTGTTGTTGCTAAGTTGATGCCATAGCTTTATTCCTTTGTGTTGCATTTTTGATTTTCAGTAATATACATAGTTGAGTTTGAGATGATTAACCTTGGAGATGGTAAATCTTTTTTGAGCTAAAATGGATGATTGACTGCCAAATTTGCTTTGTATCCTCTTAGTTATGTTTAAGTTGCTTGGGGATAAACAATTATTTTAAGTTGAGGATGTTGATGTTTGAGCTAATGCTAACACATTTGAGGATTTTAACTAGAATTAATTATAAAGTCTTCATCAATTTTTTTGATTTTTGATATTTTTCTTTTTGATAATGTAGGAAAGTCAAGATGCAAGAAAACCAAAGACAATAAGAGCAAAAGAGGTGAATTTGGAACAAGTGGCTATGAAAGTGTAGTTGACGACTTATCTGGTAAGTCGTCAAATTTGTGATAAGTTATCAGAATCATTTTCAGCTATAGAAAGTGTGAGGAAGTTGGAGCAGAAGTGTGATGACATCCCCTGATAAGCCGTCAGGTGTCTGATAAGCCACCAAGAATGCCATCAGCCTAAGGAAGAGATCATAAAAGTGGAAGAGGAGATGGCGACATTTCTGATAAATTGTAAGACTACTGATAAACCATCAGAGTGTCATTATCAGCCTAAGGCAGAACTCATCAAACTTGGAGGAGGAGCTGACGACAATGTCTGATAAGTCGTCAGACTCCTGATAAGGCATCACACTTTATCGTTAGCTGTTCAAGAAAAATTTATACTTTGAGATTTGATTCCAAATTTAGCTCTTTATATTTAAGGGAAAGTTATGAGGTTTTATTACAGAGTGGGGGACATTCATCGATTGAACATCAACTAACACTATTTTATCTCTAGTTCACTCTGTAACTTTACAATTAACTTTTAAGAGATTGTTACCATAATTTTCTTAGGTTTTCTACTGTGATCTAATCTAAGAAAACTTGTTTATATTCTCTATTCACATTGATTATATTTTGGGTTGATTAATCTTGTTACAACATTAATAATTTAATGATAACTTAACCTTCCAAATCCTTGTTGATAATTCACTACCTTTAGTTTATTTCTCAGTTCGAGCAAATAAACATAAGGCAAAATCTATTATTTGCAACCAACAAAAAATAATTAATACAAAAGAAGATGTTCCCATAATCACTCGAACCCTAACAAACTATTAAGACAATACAGGAGTAATCATTGATCGCACAACCCTAGTTGTGTGTTTTATTTCCACATGAAAGAGAAAGTGATAACAATAACTGAATGCGAAGTAATTAAACTTACAAAAGATGTAGTCATAAAATGATTCTCTTCCCAAATTTAAGAAGAATATCCCACAACTAAATCAAAGAATTGAAAATTGAAATCCAGGTTTAGAGACCAAAGAGAAGTAAAGTAGTCTTTGGAATAAGTTCAAGATGTTCAGCACCCTTCAATGAAACCCTAAAAGCTGCTATTTATATCCGTACCTTAACAAAAATTTGAAATTAAAAATTTAGATTTTTCTCCTTAGCTATCGACATGTCTGACGGCTTATCAGAGATCTAATAGCTTATCAGACTATGTCGTTAGACATGATTCCCATTTTTTGCCTTCTGCTTATGTGTGACGATATGCCTGATGGCTTATCAGAGTTTTGATAGCTTATCTTTACATGTCGTCAGGCATGCTTCAAATTTTTTCCTTCTACTTCTGAGTGACGACATGCCTGACGGCTTATCAAAGATCTAATAGGTTATCAGGGCATGTCGTCATAAAATCTTCTGCTTCTGAGTGAAGGCATTCTTGATGGCTTATCAGACACCTAATGGCTTATCAGAGGATGTCGTCATATTTCTGCCCTAACTTTCTCACACTGTTTACAGCTGGCAATGACTTATAACTTATAATAAATTTGATGACTTATCAAACAAGTCATCAACTATACTTTTATGCCACTTGTTCCAAATTTACCTCTTTTGCTCTAATTGTCTTTGGTTTTCTTATATCTTAACTTTCCTGCATTATCAAAGAGAAAGCAATCAAAAATGACAAAAGTTGCTTAAGACTTTAAAATTACTTTTGGTTAAAAGCCTCAAATGTATTAGCATTAGCTCACACATCACACTGTTCTAAAACATCATATTTTTGAGGGGTATAAAAAAACAGTCAAAATTTAATTACTTCTCTAAGTACTCAAAATCTCTTAATTACAAAAAACATCACGAAAAAAACAAAAAATGCCTAAACTTGCCATCTCTACTAGGAAAAAAACTCCTAGGAAAAAAGGCACAACGACAAGAACCCTAAGAGGACATCAAGACCCACAAGAAGCCCCACTCCTAACTGAAAATCATGCCTTGTCCCTAATGTATCAAACCAAAATAAGAGAGTTAGGAACATACCTACAAACTGTGGGTGCAAAGATCAGATATCAATCACATAATATAAATTCAAATAACATACCATGGGTCACCTCCCACGAAGAGCCTAATTTACTACCACGACACAACTTAGATCCCTTAACTACTCGAACTTCGTCCAGGCCCATCTCTTCATAAACTCTAATTTCTCCTAGGTTTCCCATGTAATGTTTCACACAATTACCGTTCACTTTAAATGGGATGTCACCATCACACTTTACCTTAATAGCACCATATGGGATCACCTTAGCCATAATGAATAGTCCAGTCCATCTTGACCTTAGCTTTTTAGGAAACTTGTACATCAAGACCAAATCACCAGGTTTGAATATTCCCTTCATGAACTTCTTATCATGGTATAAATTTATTTTTTCCTTTTATATGGTCAAATTCTTATAATACTGAAGCCAAAATTTGTCCAACTTATTTACCTTTATCAGCCTTAAATTTGCTGCCTCATGCCATTCAAAATTTAGCCATTTCAATGCCCAAAGTGCTTTATGCTCCAGCTCAATAGGTAAGTGAAATGTTTTTCCATAAACATGCTGATATGAAGATGCACCTATGGGAGTTTTATAGCCTGTTCAATAGGCCCACAATGCATCAACTAGCTTCCTAGACCAGTCAATCTTGTTGGCATTAACAGTCTTTACCAATATGGACTTTATTTCTCTATTGCTAACTTCTACTATCCCGCCAATCTGTGGATGGTATGGTGTTTCCACCCTATGATTCACACTATATCTAAAAGTAGGGCCATGAACAATTGATTGCAGAAGTGAGAACCACCATCGCTAATAATTGCCTGTGGGTGCCAAATTTAGAGAAGATATTTCTCTTTAGAAAAAATAGTGATGCTTCTGCTTTCATTGTCGAAAAGTGTAACTACCTCCACCCATTTTGAAACATAGTGAACTACTAGTAGAATGTACCTCATGCCATAGGAACTCACAAATAGCCCCATGAATTCAACCTCCCACACATCAAATAACTCCAACTCCAAGATAGGTGTCATAGGAAGTTCATGGCTTTGTGAAATATTGCCTTGACGCTTGTATTGGTCACAAGGTTGTGCAAAATCATAAGCATTCTTGTAGATTATAGGCTTGTAGAACCGATATTATAGAATATTATAGGTTCTCTATGTACCACTATGATGACCCCAACTGGTGAAGAATGACAAGCCTCTAGAATACTCATCATCTTCACCGTTGGAATACATCTCCAAATCACTCCATCAGCACAAACCCTAAATAGATATGGCTTCATCCTGAAAAAATTTATTTTCCACATGCATAAATCTCCATTGCTATTGAAAGGATAAATCTTCTAGAATAGATCACTTGCCAAGTAGTTAAAGAAAATCTTCAAACCAGGGAATTAGATCATGAGATGCTAATAGCACATACTCATTTGGAAAATAATCATCTATCTTAAGATCATTCCCTAGTGTTTGGATTGTCTCTTCTTCTAGTCTGGATAAGTGCTTTGCGACTTAATTCTCTTTTCAATTTTGGTACTTGACCACAAAATCTAAATCTTACAGGAAGAGTACATAATGAATTAATTAAGGTTTAGCATCTTTCTTAATCATCAAGTACCTCAATGTTGCATTGTTAGTGTGAGCTATTACCTTGTTCCTAATCAAGTAAGATCTTAATTTATCAAAACGAAAAACCACCTAAGTAGCTCTTTCTCTACAATTTTGTAATTTTTTTGAGGGGTTTAGGGTTTTGCTTGCATAATAGATGAGGTGAAAGATCTTCTCTCTTTTTTTGGCTAAGGATAGTACCCAAGGCCACTCCACATACATCATACATTACCTCAAAAGATGCAGACTAGTCTGGTGACACAATAATAGGCGCCAAAATTATCCTCTCCTTTAGGAATTTGAAAGCTATGATACACTCATCATCAAACACAAACTTCACCTCTTTCTCTAAAATTTTGTACAGTGGGGCTATAATTTTAAAGAAGTCCTTGATAAATCTTTAATAGAAACTGGTATGACCTAAAAAACTTTGCATACCTTTAATAGATACTGGCATAGGAAATTTATCATTTACCTCTATATTTACTTTGTCTACCTCACCGCCATATTTAGAGATCTTATGCGTTAAATGAGACACCTAGACTTTGAACCATTGAAAAATTCTTCTATTAATGTCACTGGGGTGGGTACGACTAGGGGTATGAGTCATACCTCTTGGATATGAGTCGTATCCTCTTTCCCCTCCCCTCTTGTATCCTAGGTAGTGTGGTGAGGTTTAATCGCTATACTAGGTATAAGTAACTCCCTCCTCAATCATACCAAAGTGTACGAGTCATACCAAGTGAGTTATATAGAGTTTAAACTTGAACTTTGAGTGAACTTTTTTTGATATAGGTAAAGCATATGAGTTAGGGTTTAATTAGTACCCTTTGTATTCGACTTAAGGGTGTGTCTTCATACTATTAACAGTATAGGTGACCTAGGAAAAACCTAGGGTACGATTCAGGGTACCACTCATACCATAGGGCATGGTTCCCCTAGTGAGTCGTACCCTTGGACGAGTCTATTTTCTAGCTTTAGTTAAGGTCCTTGTGGATATTTATGAGTGAATCAAACATCCAAAAAACTCTATCAAACTCATCTTTGAATAATTAGATGCTAGGATTTCAAGGGTGATCTTCAAGAGGAAAAGTGAGTCAAGACTCTTGGTGGATCAAGTTGTCTAAGGCATGTAACTATTCCCCTTGTTAAATAAATCTAATCCAATGTATTTTAAACTTGGATTAGTAAGTGTACATGGTGGTTTTAAAATCAAATGAAAAAGGGTTTTATTGCCTAATGATGAATAATGTTGATCCTTGCTTAGACTTGTGTTCATACATGTTATTGATGTTGATTTTTATATATGGGTGCTTTTTGTATGTAGTTTAACATGAGGTTCTTGAGTAACCCTAATATTGATGATTTGTACAATAAAAATAGCCTTGTTAAAGGTATGTACATAAAGTGTTTGTGAAAATGTCTAACTGAATTATCTAGGCACATGTGGTGATATGTTGAAGTAGGACAATGGAACAATAAGTATGAGTTATTGATAAATAATGTTGTAAAAGTATTGTGATCCAAGCATTGTGAAATGATTACCATATTTAAGTTAATGACTAATAAAGGGTTGAAGTCCCTTAATATAAAGATGAACTTTAACTGTGTATTGAGCTAAAGTGTGGTGAGAATGTGGTATATGATTTTTAATGAAATCTAAATAGTTTTTGAAGGTAATGATGACTATAAATTGAATTGTATGATGAATTAAATAAAGGAAATGGCCTATTGAAATGGTTGAGTAATAAAGGCTCCCATAAAGACCATGAGGTCATGCATGGTGTTTAATTAGCTAAATGGTTAAAGCCATTGTGTCACATGGAATGAATATTGATGCATAGGCAAATGGATAAAGTCCCAATGTCAAATAATGATAATTGTGATGGCTTGAGGTTAAAGTATTTTACCTTATAAAATGGCTTGAGGTTGAAGTCTCCTGCCTTATGAAATGGCTTGAGGTTAAAGTCCCTTGCCCAATGGAGTCTCTAGAGGTTAAACTCCCTTTCTTAAAGATATCTCTTGAGGTTAATTTACCTTACTAAATAAAATAGCTTGCAGTTAGAGTCCCTTGTCTAATGAATGGACATGGGGTTAGAGTCCCTTTCCTAGATAAATGTCTGTGTGTGGTTAGAGTCCTTTGTTTGAATTATTAGGTATGTGGTTAAAGTCCTTGGCTAATGAAAGTATGAGTATGGTCAAAGTCCTTTGCCTAATGATATGTGAATATGGTTAAAGACCTATGTATAATGAGTAGCACTTGAATCTATAAGTTTGGAGAGTCGGAGTCCCCTACTTCATGTCTATCAAATGAATGTTTAAGAGTGTTGTTAAGCCTTTATTTATTGATTTTCATATGATATACCTATATGTATGGGTAAGTGTATGAATATGATTGAATATGATATGTTACCTTCTTGTTGAATGATGATGTTGTTATATCCTTATCCTTGAGTTACATACTAGTGTTCCAACTTCTAACCATCTACGTATGATATGTCCCAATGCAATATAGGGGCTGGAGAATCATCTTTTCTTCCTGTATAGTGATTAGGTAATTGAAGCAGTTCCTGAATTGACTTCTAAGTGGTGAGCTTTATTATTTCAGAACACATTCATTCTTGGTCTTCTATCTTTAGACATAGTCTTATTTTGACATTGTTTGGCTATTGTCGAGGGCTTATCCCGACATATACATTTCTAAACATTAGTTTGTATAGAAGTATTATGGATGACTGTGGACTTGGGAATATTGGTTAGTTCGATGTAACTCATGAAGTTTTTATACATAATTAAGTTATGACATAATTTTTTTCTATTTTATCACATAGTAGGTATTCATTTGACCCCTGGTGGTATATATTAATGATTAGGTCTGGTTATCAGGGCAACCTATGGCTCATGTTGACTTGAGGTGCCCATATGACATGGCCGAGTTATGGGGCATGTCAAGTTGGTATCAGAGCCTAGGTTCATGGTTAGTTGGGTATCCATAATACCATGTTGAGTAAAGTCTCTTTTATGGGTGTGAAGTGTACCACACTTATCAAAGATGGGCAATGAGATATTTTAGGAAATATTTCTCTTTCATGTATTATAATCTCAAGCTATAGAGTCTAAGGTCTTGGATTCCTTTGATTTCCATTTGCTATCTTTTATATCATGCCTCCAAGGAGATCTGAGGTTCAGGTAAACACTTTTGCCCTGGATGATGGCCCTATGGTTGAATCTCATCCAACTTTTGGAGTTTATCCATTTTAGGTGGGGTTCCACATGTCCCCACCACCCTAACTATAAAAGTGACCCTCCTATTTTATGACCTCAAAGTGATATTGCTAATGCTGAGTTTTGTCGCTCTATCGATCTTTTGACTCAACTGGTTGCCTCTCAATTATAGCGTGGTGCTCCGACTACCATTTTTTTAGGCCACAAAAATCGGCCAATTCATGAGGTTGATCCCTCTTATGTTCTCTGGTACAAAGGTTGAGAAATATCCTTAAGGATTTATTGATAAAATGGAGAAGATCTTCCAAACCGTGCATGCTTAAGATATTGAGGATGTTGAGTTTGCTTCCTATGAATATGAATTCAAAGTTTTAGAATATGAATGGTGTGAGGGGTGGGAGTTCTGTAGAGGTGTTGATGCTACCTCCCACCATGTGGGAGGATTTCTTCAAGGCTTTATAGACTGTTTGTTTTCTCTAGAGTTGAGGGAGGCAAGGACTATAGAGTTTGTGAACTTGAAGCAAGAGAGGATATCCATTTAAGTGTATGCGTTGAAACTCCACAAATTGTCAAGGTATGCTCCAGAGATGGTTTCTAGTATGAGGGCTAGAATACATAAGTTTCTCTTGGGATTGTCCCGCGAGTTAGTCCTTGAGATCACGACAACCTTGTTGATTGAGAACATGGATATGTCTAGATTGATTGTTTATATACAATAAGTGAAAGAAGAGAGAAAGAAGCAAGTTGATCTTAGTGAGAGATAGGGAAAGAAATTTAGGCCTTCTGAGCATAGTGGTGTAAATGGTAGCAAGTGGCCATAGATGAAGTAGGGGAGTTTGAGTTCCTTCTCCCTGACTAGTGTTTGCTCTCCTTGCCTAACGTTTTAAAGTGATCATTGGTCTTAGTTTGGTGGTGGGTTCCAGGCACAGGGTGCCCAATTCTGGGCTAGTGGTGCCCTGTCGGCTCCACCCTTCCCTCCTTGCCGATTTTGTTGTCAAAGTCATTATGGTCAGTATGAGAAGAGAGGAACATATGTTTTCATTATGTTCATATTAGGCACATGTAACATGAGTTCCCCTCTTTGGATGTTTTTTAGGCCAATAGGGCTCCTCTTGCTACTCCATCTACTCCTGCACTGAAGGGTGCTATGCTTGTCTTTGCTTCTATTTCTGGCATCGGCGTTGGCTAAAACTACTTATATGCACTTGCTACTCAATAGGATTTTGAGGCATCTCCTGATGTTGTCACGGGTATGTTGAGACTTTTTCCAGTGATGTGTGTTAGTTGCTTAATCCAGGGTATACTATTTCTTATGTGACCCCATATGTGGTTGTGTATCTTGATTGTGGTCTCAAGAGTCTATCAGATCCTTTTTCTATTTCTACCCTAGTCGAAGACCTTGTAATTGTTAGGAGGGTCTATATGGGATATTTGGTAGCTATTTGTGGTAGAGATACTTTTGTAAACTTAATAGAGTTGGACATGGTAGATTTTAACATCAATCTGGGGGATGGATTTTTTACACTCTTACTATGTATCCTTAGATTTTCAGACCCATAGGGTCATGTTTAAATTCCCTAATGAGTTGGTAATTGTATGGAAACGTGGTTCCCTAGTGTCTAAGGGATGATTCATTTCTTATCTAAAGGCCCAAAAGTTGATTTCAAAGGGGTGCTTGTATCATGTGGTCCGAGTTAAATATTCTAACTCAAAAGAGCCTTCTTTAGAATCCTTTCCTGTGATGAGTTTCTTGAGGCATTTCCTAATGATCTTTCCAGTATTCCTTCCAATAGGGAAATTGATTTTGGGATTGATCTTGTTTTGGACACTCATCCACTTCTATCACTCCTTATTGAATGTCTTCGCTGGAGTTAAAAGAGCTCAAGGAGAAATTGAAACACCTCTCAGATAAAGGTTTTATTCTCCCTAGTGTGTCTCCGTAGGGTGCTACCATGTTGTTCATGCATAATAAGGATGGTTCCTCTCGTATATGCAGTGATTATCATCATTTGAACATAGTGACCATAAAGAATAAATATCCCATTCCTAGGATAAATGATTTTTTTTATCAACTTTAGGGTGCGAAGTATTTCTCTAAGATTAATCTTTGATCAGGTTATCATTATCTTAAGATTAGGGATATGGATATCCCTAAGATTTTCTTTTGAACCCATATGGTCACTATGAGTTTATTGTCATGTCTTTTGGGTTGACTAATACCCGATTACATTTTTGGAATTGATGAATAAGGTTTTTCATCCATTCTTGGCCATGTTTGTCATTGTCTTCATTGATGACACATTAGTTTATTCTAAGAGTGAGGCAGATTATGTTGATCACCTCCGTGCCGTGTTACAAACTCTGAAGGATCATAGTTTGTATGCCAAGTTCTCCAAGTGTGAATTTTTGTTGAAATACATAGCTTTTCTTAGTTATGTCATCTCTAGTTAATGGATCATGGTAGATCCCCAAAAGGTTGCAGAGGTTAAGAAGTGGCCTAGACCTATGACTCCAACCGATATTTGGAGCTTCTTGGGCCTAGTCGGTTACTATAGAAGGTTTATAGAGAGTTTCTTGACTATAGCTGCCCCATTAACCAAGTTGACCCAAAAGAAGGTCAAGTTCTAGTGGTCAGGTGCGTGTGAGGGTAATTTTGAGAAGTTGAAAAATCAATTGACTTCAGACCCTATTTTGACCTTTCCCAAAGGTAATGATGGATTTATGGTATATTGTTATGCTTCTCATATTATTCTTGGTTGTGTATTGATACAACATGATAGGGTGGTGGCCTATGCTTCTAGGCAATTAAAAGTTCATGAGAAGAACTACCCTACTCATAACTTAGAGTTGTTAACCGTGGTCTTTACATTTAAGATTTGATGACATCATATTTATGGGGTTCATGTTGATTTTTTTTATCATAAAAGCCTCCAATATGTGTTTACTCAAAAGAATTTGAACCTTTGGCAAAGAAGGTGGCTTGAGTTGTTGAAAGACTATGACATAAGTCTTCATTACCATCTCGGTAAGGCGAATGTAGTTCCCAATGCTCTTAGTAAAATGTCCATGGGAATTTTGGCTCATGTAGGTAAGGATAAGTGAGAATTAGTGAAGGATCTTTACCGTTTGGCTAATCTTGGAGTTTGACTTGCAGACACTGAGGATGGTGGTGTATTTGTGCATCCGGTATCTTAGTCATCCCTTATTGTTGAGATAAATAAAACGCAAGTATTAGAGCCCAATTTGATGAAGATCATGGATAATGTGGGTTAAAAAAAGTTACAGACTTTGTGATTGGTGGTGATGGTATCCTGAAATACCAAGGTAGGCTATGTGCTCCCGACGTTGATGGATTGAATGAAAGGGTTATGGTTAAGTCTCATGGAACCTTTTATGCTATTTATCTAGGCTCCCCCAAGATGTACCATGACCTTAGAGAGTTCTATTGGTGGAGAAATATGAAATATGAAGTGGCTAGCTATGTAACCATATGTATAGTGTGTTAACAAGTAATGGTTGAGCACATGAGGCTCGGTGGGTTATGACAATAAATTGTATTGCCCAAATAGAATTGGGAGAAAATTAATATGGATTTCTTTACCGGTCTTTCTAGATTTCATAATCAATGTGATTCTATTTAGGTCATTATTGATAGAGTGACCAAGTTCACTCTATTCTTTCCTGTGAGGACTAATTACTCGACAGAAGATCATGCTAAGTTGTATCTTGTGAAGATCATGAAGTTGCATGGTTCTCTGGTGTCGATCATCTCGAAATGTGGTCCTTTATTTTCATCCCAATTTTATAAGTCATTCCAAAAGGATTTGGTGACTAGATTGTGCCTTAGTACCATTTTCCACCAGCAAATAGATGGGAAAGCGGGGAGAACTATCCAAACATTGGAGGATTTCCACCAGCAAATAGATGGGAAAGAGTAGAGACCTATTCAAACATTGGAGGATGTGTTGTGTGCTTGTGTGATTGATTATGATGGTAGTTGGTATGACCACTTGCCTTTGATTCATTTTACCTATAATAATCATTACCACTCTAGTATTGGCATGGCCTCTTTTGAGGCATTGTGTGGTAGGAGATGTCGATCGCATATTAGTTGGTACCAAGTTGGCGAGGGTAAGTTTCTTGGACTTGATTTAGTTTACCAAGCCTAAGAAAAGGTAAAGGTACTTTGTGATAGATTGAAAACCGCTAAAAGTCACTACAAGTCCAATGCTAATGTGAGGAATAGGGACTTAGTGTTTAGTTTTGGTAATTGGATATTCTTGAAGGTTTCTCCCATGAAGGTAGTAATGCGGTTTGGCAAAAAGGAAAAGCTTAGTCCTTGATATGTTGGTCCCTACTTTATTTTTAAGAGGGTTGGCAATGTTTCCTATGAGTTAGAGTTGGCTTCTAGTATGAACCCTATTAACTCAGTTTTCTATGGCTCTTTGTTGTGAAAATGTGTGGGTGATCCTTCATTGGTTGTTCACAAAAGGATGTTGATATCTCGGACTCTTTGTCCTTTGAGGAGGTCTCGGTGAGGATCTTGGATTGACAAGATTGCCAATTGGAAATGAAAAAGGTGGTTTTGGTAAAGGTTCTATAGAGGAACCAAAAGTCAAAGGAAGCTACATATGAAGCGAAAGAGGACATGAAGTCCAAGTATCTGCATTTGTTTCCCATTTCGAAAACTTGTGATGGTGGTATATGATAATCTCCTTGCTTTGATTAATGTCCTTGATAGATATCGGGTTGAAGTCCTCAAATTTTGAAATTAAGTTACGCCTTGTTAAACCATGGGTTCATGTCCCTAATTCTTTGAAACCATATGTGTCCTTGTTGTGATAGGTTTAAGTCCCTAGTATCCTGAGTTGATTCATGTCTTCGGTAAAATGATGGGTTCGAGTCCCTAATCCTTGAATTTAGAAATTATCCTTGATAAGTTGATGGGTTGAAGTTCCTAAGTTGTGAAATGGGTAAGTATTGATAATTAAGGGGTTTAAGTCCCTAATTTTTGAAATGAACACGTATCTTTGATAAATAATGGGTTAATGTCCAAAAGTCGATGAAATGAATGATTAATTGATAATGAGCATGATGTGTGTTGTACGCTTATTATATCCTTGTTCTAACTTGTTCAAGGGTTGGTTTGTCATGTTATAATGTTTTAAAATATGTTTATTTCTTGCCTTACCAATCATTCAAGGACGAACGATCCAAGTGGGGGGGAATTGAAACACCCATACTTTGAACCATTAAACAATTTCTTCAATTGATATCACTGGGGTGGGTATGATTAAGAGTATGAGTCATACCCCTTGGATATGAGTCGCATCCTCCTTCCTCTCTAATCTCGTATCCTAAGCAGTATGGTGAGGGTTAGTCACTATCCTAGGTACGAGTGACCCTCTCCTTAATCGTACCAAAGGGTACGAGTAGTACCAAGTGAGTCGAACAGAGTTTGGACCTGAACTTTGAGTGGACTACTTCTGATATGGGCAAAGCATACAAGCTAGGGGTTGAGTCGTACTCTTTGAATACGACTAAAGGGTGTGTATTCATGCCCCCAATAATTTAGGTGAACTAGGAGAAGCCTAGGGTATGAGTCAGGGTACCACTCATACCCTAGGGTAATGTTCCCCTAGTGAGTCGTACCCCTGGACGTGTCTATTTTCCAACTTTTAGTCTAGGGCCTTGTGGTCATTTCCTACACCCTAAACCGTAAATCCCATCACTATATAAGTGTATATGGCATCCTTAAGCACATTTTTGAGTGGACCAAACGTCCAAAATACTCTCTTAAAGACATCTTTGAAGGATTAGAGGCTAGGGTTTCAAGGGTGATCTTCAAGAGGAAAAGTAAAGTCAAGAATCTTGGTGAATCAAGTTATCTAAGGCATATAACTCTTCCCTTTGTTAAATAACTCTAAACCCATGTATTTTACACATGGATTAGTAAGTGTACATGGTGGTTTTCAAATCAAATGAAAAAAAGTTTTGCTGCCTAATAATGAATAATGTTGATTCTTGCTTAGACTTGTGTTTATACATGTTATTGATGATGATTTGCATATCTGGGTGCTTGTTTTATGTGGTTTGACATAAGGGTCTTGAGTAACCCTTATCTTGTTGATTTCTACCATGAAAATGGCCTTGTTAAAGGTATACACAAAAGTTTTTTTGAAAATGTCTAAGTGAATTGTCTAGTAACATGTGGTGATGTGTTAAACTAGGGCAATAGACCAATACCTATGAATGATTGATTGATGATGATGTAAAAGTACTTTGATCCATGTATTGTGAGATGATGACCTTATAGAGTTAATGACTAATAAGGGGTTGAAGTCCCTCAATATGAAGTGAACATGAATTGTGTGTTGAGTTAAAGTTAGGTGAGAATGTGGTATAAGATTGTTGATAAAATGTGAATAGTTTGTAAGGGTCTTGATGACCATAAATTTAATTGTATGATAAGTTGAATGAAGGCAATGGCCTCTTGAAATGGTTGAGTAATGAAGGCTCCATTAAGGACCATGGGGTCGTGCATGGTATTGAATGGTTATAGCCCTTAAGTTTTGTATGGAAGGAATGTTGATGCATAGGATTTGTTAAAGCCCCAGTGTCAACTAATGACAGTTGCGATTACTTGAGGTTGAAGTCCCTTGCCTTATGAAATGGCTAAAGGTTAAAGTACCTTGCCTTATGAAATGGCTTGATGTTGAAGTTTTTTGCCTTATGAAATTTCTTGAGGTTGAAGTCCCTTGCCCAATGGAATTGCTCGAGGTTAAATTCCCTTGATTAATAAGATCTCTTGAGGTTAATGTATCTCGCTGCATGAAATGGCTTACGGTTAGAGTCCGTTGGCATAAGGTTAGAGTCCATTGGCTAACGAATGGGCATGAGGTTGGAATCCCTTGCCTAGATAAATATATGTGTGGTTAGAGTGCCTTGTTTGAATGATTGGGTATGTAGTTTAAGTCCTTGGCTAAAGAAAATGTGAGTATGATCAAAGTCCTTTGCCTCATGATATGTGAGTCTGGTAAAAATCCTACGCATAATGAGAAATGCTTGAATCAAAAGGTGTGTAGGGTCGGAGTCCTCCACTTCATGTCTAATGAATGAATGTTTAAGAATGTTGTTAACCTTTTATTTCTTGATTTGCATGTGATATACCAATATGTAAGGGTAAGTGTATGAATATGATTAAATATGATATATTGACTTATTTTTGAATTATGATGCTATTATATCCTTATCCTTGAGTTATATGCTAGCGTTCCAACCACTAACCATCTCCGGACGATATATCCCCACACGACATAGGGGCCAGAGCATTATCTTCTCTTACTGCGCTGTTATTAGGTGATTAAAGTGGTTTGTGAATTGACTTTAGAGTGGTGAGCTTCCTTATTTTAGAAGACATTCATTTTTGGTCTCCTATCATAGACATAGTCTTATTTTAACTTGGTTTGGCTATTTTCGGGGGCTTATCCCGACATATACATTTCTAAACATCGGTTTGTATAGAGATATATGGATGGCTATAGACTTAGGAATATTGATTAGTTTGATGAATCTTATGAAGTGTTTAGACATAATTATGTTATGACTTATAATGTTTCTGCTATTTTATCACATGGTCGGTATTCATCTAACCCCTAGTAGTTTATATTGGTTATTGGGTTAGGTTATCGAGGTGACCTCTGATTCAGGTGGACTTTAGGTGACTATACAACATGGCCTATTTTGGGGGCATGTCACTAACACTATACCTTCTCTCACCATGAAGTGATATTTTTCCCAATTTAGCACCAAATTGCATTCTTCACATCTCTGCAGCGCACAGGCTAGATACGCTAGGAAATCATCAAAAGGATCTCCAACTACTGAGAAGTCGTGCATGAATACCTTAATCATATCTTCCACCATGTCAGAGAATATAAATATCATATATCACTAAAAAGTGGCAGGTGCATTGCAAAGTTCGAACGACATCCTCTTGAATGCAAAAGTCCCATAAGGGCAAGTAAAGGTAGTATTTTCTTGATCCTAAGGAGAAATCATGATTTGACTGTATCCCGAGTACCTGTTAAGAAAATAATAACAACCCCTGCCGGAAAGTCTGTCCACCATCTAATCCACGAATAGCATCAAAAAGTGGTCTTTTTGAGTCCACTTGTTTATCTTTCTGCAATCCATATATACTCTCCATCTAGTTATTAGCCATATTGGTATTACCTCATTTCTTTCATTTGGAACCATTGTGATCCCCCTTTCTTTGGAATTTATTGAATCAAACTAACCCACCTACTATCTACAATAGGAAAAACCACCCCAGTGTCTAACTATTTTATTATATCCTTCTTTACCACTTCTTGCATATGAGGGTTTATTCCTCTCTTATGTTCAATACTACGAATGTTGTCTGACTCAAGATGTATCTTATGTGTGCATATACCTAGTGGGATCTCCACAATGTCAGCAATGGTCCATGCAATAGCCTTTTTAAATTTCCATACTACTGACATCAAAGCCTTTAACTGTGCGTCTGTTAAATCTACTACAATGATCACTGGTAAGGTATTGTTGGTCCCTAATAATGCATACTGCAAGTGAAGAGGGAGACCCTTTAATTCAAATACCGATGGTTCTTTAATTGATGGGCTCATAGAAGATGTGGTTCTATTATTCAAGTCAAGATCGAGCTTCTTAAAGGGATACTTGTAAGAGCCCATTCCATGTAGAGCATGAACCATCTCATCATAGTCATCTATTCCATCATCCTTAAATTTTATGATTACCGCGGCTAAGAATTTTACCCCTAATCTTTCCTCAATAGGCAAATCAACTGTTATCATGTCATCATCCACCGCATCAATCACTGCCACAACTCTCATATCATTTTGTTTCTGTACTATCATACATATATTCAAAAAAATTTGCTTACCGCTCCACTTGAAGGTGATCTCTTCCAAGTCCATGTCAATCAATACCCTATCGGTAGCTAGGAAGGGTCTACCCAATATGATTGGAAAATGTGTATCCATTTCGCAATCAAGAATCAAGAAATCTATCGGATAATTAAACGATGCTACTTTGGCTTCCATGTTATGCACGATACCTACTGGCTCTTTTACCAATGAATCTGCCATCAACATCCTTGATGAGGTAGGTTGTAATTCGCCTAACCCCAAGACCTTATATATCACCAGTGCCATAACATTTAATCCTGCTCCAGTATCAAGTAGGTCATCACTAATCTCAAATGGTCCAAAAAAAACATGGGATGTTGACTGCACTTGGATCTCCTTTATTTTTCACTAAAGTTGTATGAAAATTTGAGCGAAGTTCATTGACTATGTATTACAAATCTTTGCCAATCCAGTCAAAATCATGATTTGTATAGCTCAACTTCTCAAACCCTACTGCAGGTGGTTTTTTATCACCACAATCCTCTTTTTGCTCATCCTTCATAGGGAAATAGTACTTATCAGGTGAAGAGTCATCCCAAGTATCAATGGCCATGTAGTGAACAATTGAGGAAGGATGTTTTACATTATCATCAGGTAATGCTTCTAACTGCCTCTCTGACATAGTGATAGAGATTTGCCCATACTAATGCTTTAACTGCTAAATAGCAGTTTTATGTGACTCAACCTTTTGGGCTAATCTGGAAATCTTAGATTTAAATTCATTCAAGCAAATTGCTTGTCTCTCTTGACCTT
This sequence comes from Capsicum annuum, assembly GCF_002878395.1. Classification (NCBI taxonomy): domain Eukaryota; kingdom Viridiplantae; phylum Streptophyta; class Magnoliopsida; order Solanales; family Solanaceae; genus Capsicum; species Capsicum annuum. The sequence continues at coordinate 144,929,364 of NC_061121.1, read as the reverse complement.
TCATCAACATAGTCAACATCTCTTATATTCTAGACTCAGCCTCTTATCTGCCAGGTGGAATGTGCTTATCTCAATCATTATGATAGTTTCAGCCTTGATTCCCTTGCCTTTAGGCTTGGAAACCCATATACTGATGATCCACACACTTCACCTCCTCATATACCCTAAATTCATGCACTTTTAAAGAATTGATGGTTGAGAACTGCTTGACCAACTTACTAATTTTCATCCGTAATAATGAAATATCCTAGGCTATAGCATCCTTAGCTACTCTCTATGTACTGGAAACTCTAATTTCATATATATCAGAACCTCTCTCAACCTCCCAAGTTTGCCACCCTGATTAGTTAATGAGATCTGATCCATAATACCTTAATCTATCTCCCATTGTAATCTTATGAAGGGTCCTCTGGAAATAGTGTTTGCCATCTCTCTTGAATTAGTAGTCAGGGCTCTATATAATATCTCAGATAAGCTTATCCCTGATATATGGTGGTTAGGTACCATACTCTGTCTCTTCTTGAATAAGAACCATGCATCATACATAGATTCTGAGTTCTGGTGCCTGAACTTGTAATATCGTCCTTGAGTTGTAATACCATGGATAGAGGAAAGAAAATGTTCAAGAACTGTCTGTATAGCTCCTTCGATGTAGTCATAGTTCCTCTCGACAGTTCCCTGAGCCATAATGATGTTTCTCTAGTAAGCGAAAAAGGAAAAAGCCTCAGTATCAATGCCTCCTGATATATCCCTAGAATAGTTTATGAAGTGAATATCTCAATGAAATTTTCTAAGAGCATGTTTGGATGATCTGTTGGCAACCCCGCAAACACACCCTTCAAGTATAAGATCTGAATCATAGCGCTAGAGATATTGAACTTGAAATTAAGAGATAAAGTAGGAGGAATAATGGCTCCTGTATCAGCCGGCTCATCATATCCAAAATCTTCTTAATCATCTACATATGGCTAAATAAACTGATATGATAGAATTGCTTGAGGTCGGCTTCTAGTCTGATTTCCATTGAGAGCTACTCAGCGGTTTACTGTCTATCTCTTAGAAAGCTCTAAAATTTCGTCTTTAGGGAGATTATCCCTCATTTCTTCTGACATCCTACTATATGGTTGTAGCATCCTCTTTGAAATCATTGAGAGTAAGGTATTTCCTCTACACCGTATTCTAGGCATACACCAACATACTCCCAACTAAGAATAAGAAATGAAAAGCCTGAAAATAGCAACAACTTTAATCCATAAATCAACACCTTGTTCCCTAGAAATGACGTTTTTTTCTTGATGAGCTCTAAGCAACACCTCCTTTTATATGATTGTACGGTCACTATCAGGATATAGTAACCCAACTCAAGTTGGGGTCGAATCCCAAAGGAACAAGTGGTTTGCAGTTACCAATAGTTATAGTCTATAGGCAGTACTAGAAAGCAAATAGGGGGATTTGTTTATAGTAGTCTTTAGCAAGTAACAATATTAGCTGTGGTTGAAATCAGCTATGGGTGAACACTAAGATTATGTTTCCCCTGGCATCTTAACTTCGTAGATTTATCGTGCGATGTTGAACCAATCTAATACCTTACATCCAGAATCGATAAGTTATGTACCTCATATAGTCTTTTGGATGAGTAGGAAGATTTCACCCTTTGCCTGTTGATTCACAGAGTTTTACTTTACTAACCCTTACCCTGATCCCAATTAACTATCACCTTATGCGTCCCATGTTATTAGATGTAGGATAATAATCATCCAAATATACTGTTGTGTTGTAACAAATCGACTATTAACTCCCAAATTACTGTTGTCTTTATATTTTCCTAATTACTAGCCCTTTTTTTTATAGAAAGTAGGAATATCTAGTTGGAATCCTAGCATTTGCAACTGTTAAGACAACTATTATAATAAAGACAAAGCAATGCATACATGGGTATTAATTTCCTATCAACAATCAAACTCTCCTAATTCATCAATTTGCCATGGTTTCCACAACCCCAGCTACGGTTTCAGACTCTTATGATTATGAAAAAATCAATAAAATTCATCTTATAAAGTAAATATGAAATCACAAAGATAAGATGAAAGAAAACCCATGACAGTAAATGAACTAATCAATCAAAGTCAATACATTGAAATCCCAAGATTAAAGATGGATCTTGAAATCAAAGTATGTTTCAAAGTGTTAAAAGTGATGAATTTATATCTCTCATATATATCTATAACTAAAAGTTACATCAAAGGTATTTATAGTACAAGATAAAACCATAAAAACAACGCCTAAATAAAATAGGAGATAATCGAGTCGGTGGCAACACGCTTCCTACACCTGCAGTCTGGCAGTCCGTAGGTACTACCTATAACCCAGGAATAAGACATAGGAAGCGGGCAAAGGTAGTAGATTAAAAATCTTGCAATGTTCGGCTCTCTATATTTTGACTTTATGGCACCTTCTTTGTGTACATGCGGTCCATAGGTCCTTTTTGCGGCCACATGTTGACTTCGTAGGTGCCGAGAATCATTTTTAGCTCTTCTTCAATCCTCAAACATACATTAATCATGATCAAGATAAAAAACTTCCCAATTATCCATAATAGCTCCAAAAGTAACCAAAAGCACCTTTTTAACCTTTTTCACAAACTTATCATTCAAACCATGGTTTCCTACAAAACATACCCAAAACAAATCAAATCTATCAAAAAGCCCTCAGAAACTTCCATATTTTCCTTATTTTAAGCATAAAAAAAGTTATATTTCTATATCATATCATGCAACCAGGGGAAAAATAGTCCTAGTGTTCATCTTAGATTGATCACAAACAAAAGCATTCACGACTTGTTACTTTATATCATTTACTATAAAATCTCCCCACTTCATTTTTTGCACTTTTGGCTGCTTCAAAAAGTTTGAGAAACCAGTTTGACCTATTCCTTATGTGATCGACCCTAACCTAGTTGGGTTACTATAATTTGACAGCGACCGCATTGTATCTTCTTGAAAGGTATAGTTTGAGCGACATCAAATTTTGGCATCATTGCCAGGGAATATAGTTATCAATTTATTAATTTAAGTTGTTGAGGTTTTTTCCTTTTGCTTATTTTTTTCTTCTTCGGGCATACACCATATGCCTAGTATTAGGATTCAAGGAAATTCTTTGATCCTATTTGCTTATGATCCGTAAAGAATCCTATAACAAAATATTAGGATATTACAAAACTATCATGAAGCTCATCATGAGTTGCCTCAAGATGATCCACAAGTCTTCCTTCCCATCTTCTTAGGAGATAGCTGCAGAAACTATTATGTGGTTATTAGTGGAAGAAAATGCAAGAATGGATAATGAAGGTGCCCATGTTGTAAATTAGGAGGCAAGGTGAGCGAGACAGAGGCAAGAGGCTGATCGTCGAGCAGAACTCAATAAAGGTAAAAGAGATAGAACTTTATTACCTCTCACTTTTTAGTATTCTCTAGCATTTGAAGATGTAAATAAAGACATAAGGTATGTAGAGCCTATTGGCACAGGATCCATCATTCCCCCTGATTTATCCTAAGGTTGTTCTTTAGGGGAACTACCTTGTGAGTTCTTTACTACTTGGAACGAGTTGCAGAAGTGGTTTTTAGACTGTTTCCTCCCTCAAACCAGAATGCTATAATTGAAGAATAAGTTCTATAACTTTAGGTAAATGCATTCTGAACCAATGTATTAGGCATGGTTTGTGTTTAAGAAGAAGTCCATAATGGTTCCTAATCATAGAATTGTAGAAAGAAATCTACTATAGATTTTCTATCATGCCCAAAATACTAGTTCCAATGATCTGGCGGATACTACTACTGGCAGGGCATTCATGAATCTGTGTTAGGAAGAAAGATCAAATATGATCGAATCTCTCTTACCAACTAAGGGTGGCATACTTGTAAGGTAGAGAGAGGTGATGGCACTTATGACATTGGTTCTTCTGGAGAGCATAGAGTTGTAGATGATTTAGTATCTCGGGAGTTTATGTATCTTAGGATGGATATTAGGTTTCTAATAAAAAACTTTGTAACTATAAATATTAGCTATTTATCCATCACCACTCAAAGTGGTAAGGCCACCATTGATCCTCCCATGCCTATAGTTGATGAAGATAGGAATAATGTGGTAGATATAGATAAGGCACCTGAACCATAATCTAAAAAGTAGGTGACTAGTGGTGAGTTATCTAAAAAATTGATAAGTATTGATACAAGGGTTGAGAAGGACAAAGGTAAGGGGAAGGTAGATAAGTCGGTTGGGGTTGGGGGCGCCCAAACCTACATTCATGAGGTAATTGATGATTGGCCGGACTGTGGAGAAATTGATTCGTATTTTTTGTGATGTTTTGGTGAAAGGTGCATCCTTCATATTTCCAGCTGATTTTGTGATCCTTGACTATGAGGTGGACTCTAAAGTCCTTATTATCTTGGGAAGTTTTTTCCTATCTATGGTTAGAGCCTTGGTTGACATGGATATAGGAAAGATGAAGTGCAGACTCAATGATGAACATATTGCTTTTAATGTTGGTGAATCCATATGAAAATTGAAGGATATGAGGGTGGTGTCTATGATTGATATTATTGATGACGATATAGTGACTTTGCCCATTAAAGAGAGACTTGGGTTGAGGTTGAGTAACGGTTATCATGAACTTTGATAGTGATGGCATTGATGAGTCTGATGAGATAGTGATTGCATTATATGGTAGATTTTCTTATGATTATGCTCCAAAGAAGCTAGATCTTGATCTAAAGAATAGAACCACTCCTCTAGCTCGACCATCTACAGAGAAGCCACTAATCTCTGAGTTGAAGGCCTCCCATCTTACTTGTATTATGCATTTTCGTTGGCCGACAATACCTTGCCTATCATTATTGCTATTGATTTATTAGAGATACTTGTTGAAATATTGATTTATACATAACATAGGTTCAAGAAGGCCATTGGAAGGAGTATTGCAGACATTGTGGGGATTCCACCTGATTTTTGCATTCATAAGATACAGCTTCAACAGGAGTGTATGCCCAATATCAAGCACTAACATTGGTTGAATCCTCCTATGTAGGAGGTAGTGAAGAAAGGGATCATCAAGTGCTTAGATGTTGGGGTGGTTTACCCCATTGCGAACAACAAGTGGGTCAGCTTGGTTCAATATGTACCTAAGAAAGGTAAGATTATTGTGGTCCCAAATGAGAAGAATGAATTGGTTCCCATGAGATCGGTTACTGGATAGAGAGTATTCATGGATTACAAGAAGTCGAATACTTGGACTCAAAAGCACCATTTCCCTATGTCATTCATGGATTAGATACTTGACAAACCAGCAGGCAGGGGTTGGTACTATTGTTTTTATGGATACTCAGGATACAATAAGATTTCTGTTACTCCAAGGAATAAATTTTACTTGACCTTATGAGACTTTTGTATTCAAAGGGATGTCATTCATACGATGCAATGCTCCTACTCGGTGCATGATGTCTATATTTTTTGATATGGTAGAGGACACTATAGAGGTTTTTATAGCAAAGTTTTGGTAGCTAAGGACTCCCAATCTAGTATTGAATTGGGAGAAGCTCCATTTCACGGTGAAGGAAGGTATTATTCTAGGTTACAAAATCTTAAAGAATAGTATTGAGGTGGATAATACGAAAATAGAGGTGATTGAAAAATTGCCTCCTTCGGTCACAGTTAAAAGTATTCAAAGCTTTTTGGGTCATGCTGTGAAACACCCTGGGTTTTAGAACCTTAGAAAATTTCTTGGATTTCTTGTTTCTGGACATCATACGACTAAAGAGTACTAGTGTGATGGGGTACGATTGGTATGGTTTTGGTCCTATGCTAACTAGTATTGGTTGGTGGGTTAAATTAGTTTCTGGTGTGGGTACGACTTGGGTGGGTATGAGTCGTATAGTGGGTAATGGTTCATATAGTTTTGTTTTTCCATCACATAATCTGAAACTTGGTAACTTAACTTGGATCTAAGTACGAGTGGCTCACTATGAGCCATAAGATAGGGTACAACTCGTACCATTGACTAGTATGGTGGAAAGTGAAACACCTAGGCTTGAGACCCATAGAAAAAATCCCTTGGTTGAATTTTCTAGGCAAGGAAAAACTAAAGGGTACTAGCCATACCATAGGATACGTAGAGTCCCCGCACTTATATCTTTGGTAGTGTAGTGGGGATTTTTGTCCAAGTTACAGTTTAGCCTTTCCCAAGTCTTATGTTAGGGTACAGGTCGTATGTCACCTAGTCATATGGTGCCATATGCTTAGCCTAGTTGAATCTGTCTAAGGACTGACTCAAGGTATGGTATAGGGTACTAATTGTACCCTAAGCTACGAGTTAGCTTAGCATGGTCGTATGTGGAACAGTGACAACGCCCAAGTGCACATGCAAGTGTACGTGGTCTACCAAGTAGTAAAGTGACCTTAGAGAAAGCTGAATATCAATCTTACAGGGACTTATGTTAAACAACTATCCAATTATAGTTTAACGATTGAGAAAAAGTAAACAAGAAGGTTTTAGAATTGTAAACTAAAAAGAACTAAATTAATGCAGAAAAGTAATGACTTATGACAATCAATAGGTAGATTCCCAGGGTTAAGATTTACGAACAACCATACTATGTTATTAAAATTCATTCATTAGATTGCTTATCTTGGTTGTTGATTCATAGGGTTAATCGCATGATCATGGTCTCCTGACCTCTAACCGTTTACCTAACTTGGACATTTCAACTATATCGTTGAGCGGGGATGCATCAATCCAATTAAGTGTATTAAGCTATCATCCTATGTTTGAATCAAGTAAGGCTTCTAAGTACATCTCTATCCTAGATGCTAATTCCAAATCCTTATTTCTTAAAAGAATAAGAACCATACTTTGTTCATCCCCATGTTCTATCTCCCTATTCCCTCTCCTAAGTTCACAAGGTCCACAATTGATATATTTTTCGGGTGATCAATCCATCAAATAGTTAAATCAAATATGAACGCAAAACCAATAATGATAAGCATAATTAAATGAACTTAATTCAAAAAAAAAGTATTCATGATAGAAGCCTTAACCTAGAAAAGGGAGTTTAGCCTTTAGTAGAAAGATCCATCATCCAATTTTTTAGATTGATTATACTAAACATGAAAGAGACTAAAGTTTAGATAATAAAACCCCAAAGAATTTGTAGAGCAGCCTCCAATTGTCCAATGACATCAAAAAGTGTGTAAAAACGTGACAAAACATTTGTATATATATTTATCCAAACCGTAGTTGTGTAGGAGTTGGATTTGAAGTTGAAATTGAGCCTGAGAGTAGAGGAGGCACTGTAGGCACCATTGCACTGCTCTAATGGGGCCGTTGCGGGCTCCATTGCACTGGATTAGAGCCTACGTTGTGGGAAAATCATAGGGACACACTGTTTTGGGTGCCTTATAAATCTTTTGTTGTATCTCACACGCCTAGAGGCCTTTCCAGGCTCCCTCACTTGCCTTAGACATTCCAGGTATCTAAATTGAGTCCAAGTTGTGTATTGTGCTTCTAGTGATCTATTCCAGACCTTTTTGAGTTGTTTCCACTTGATTTGAAGCTTATGTGTCCTTGATATATAATTATAATCCATTAATCAAGAATCATATATAATAAAACACAACAATTTAGAATTTAAAACAACACAACATTCAAGATGGTGAACTAGAAACTCGAGCTAAGACTAGGCTTCATTCACTTTGATCTTTAACTTATTGTTTTGACTCTTGGATTTATCCAATTGACCCTTGAAAATTATAGACAAGTTTTTACACATATAAAAAAACTATTAAACCATTTGGAACTCATTTAAAACATTATAATCCATCGAGATAGACTAGACAAGCACCTAGCTCAAGCTAGTAACGCTAGTTTCCATGATTGAACTCTAAATGACTCTTTTAGGTACAAACTTGTTTGAAAACACCTTTAAACATTGTAATTACACACTTGAACACTTAGATGCTTATTTATGTCATTATCACACTTAAAACACGTGAATACCCCTTAAAATAAGGCTAAATAAGCTAGCATTGTAACACTAAAATACATAAATACACCTAACATCACCACCCTACACTTAAAGCCTTGTTCATCCTCTAACAACTCTTAACTCTAAGAATCATAAGTTGAGGAGACTACACACTTCTACTACATGCAAGACATTCAAGTTAGTACTACAATGACTACACAGAATGCAAGTTACTAGACTAACCATGTTACAACACAATTGAAAGCTCAAGAATACCAATCCAAAACATCCTAGCGTCTATAATAGACTTACCAAGTGGCAATCTCAGACATATTGATCAATAAAGGACATCATACAAATCACCCACATTCATAAAAAATGTGCCCTCATAACAAGATAGTTTCCCATTATCACTCAAAATAATGCAATTTATAACAATGGGTACGAGAATCAAATTATGCTCACTCTCACAAGGAATTCACAAGTCACACACAATGAACCATAAGCTTGCTCTTAGTGTAGTGCTCCACTAATATCATAATGTTGAAGCTTAGGATGAAATAGGTCTTTTTTGGGTGGTAATGTAGGCTAAGGGACGGGTAGGAACTATTTTTGGAATAGTAACTAACCTCTATAAGCATGTTAATACATCACCTTTTACAATTAAAACCAATCTCCAACAACCAAATTACACCTTTTCCATCCACCCATATCTTTTGTTTTGCCCCATCTCTTTTAATTATTTTCACAAAAAAAGGTGGAAGTGTTGTTTTTCTTTCTATTCTATCCTTTTTTGTATCCATATAATGCTACGCACCCTATGATAGCCCCCGTCAACTTAAGCAATTTGCCTTAGTTGAGGTGCACAATGTCCAAGGAGAACCAGGGCCAAAATAGGTTCATTGTAATACATATGGGCTAAACATGGAAATTTTTGTTCAAACAACTTTCTACTCCTAACCTTAACAATTACACACACCTATAACTAACTCTCAGGGGTCTCACTTTTACCTTTTTCTCCTCTTATTTTTCAAACTCCTTACTTACTCAATTTTTCATTAAAGCGCTTAGAAGCTTTTTGGATCAAATTTATGTCTATAAAAGAAGAGATTAGGCTATATATGCAGCTAACAAAGAAAAAGCTAAAGTCTTTATGGGGCTTACTAGGATTACGCACAAAGGTATGTCAAATAGAGGTATAAAATAAGGCTATCAAAGAAATGACAAAATCATCTCCTAAACTCACATTCTTTATTTCCCTTTTCATACACATAGGGAAAGTTCTAGACATCACATGAAAAAAGAAATATATGAATACCTCACACGCATATGGCACATTCTCAACTCACATAGGATCATCATAAACTCTTAACCAAATAATAGCATGAATTAAAAATTTAAACCAACAAGAACAAGAGTCACAAACATGAGCCTAGGTGTCTCAAAAGTAGTAGTTCACTCAATTCAACAAGCTTTTACAATCAAAACACTTGCACCATGCAATAAAAAATAGCACCAACTCAAATATCTTGCACAAAATATTTTTAATGCAGTCCAAAATTAGGAATTTTCCCACTCCACACTTAAAAATCTACTTTGTCCCCAAAGTAAACTTTTAAAGTAAGAGATAGAAATACTCCTTGAGGCCTCTAGGCCTAGCTAGTAACATCTTTCTTATTTATGGGTTCCATAAAATCCCACACTCAGTCTTTGCCATGCCTCTTAGCTTAGGGTTTTAGTACTCAGACTTCCCATAAACATATGACTTAATAAAAAACAAAACCTATGTAAAATAGAAACTAAAAAATAAAAAGAAAACATACTTTAGCTTGGGTTGTCTCCCAACAAGCGCCTAATATAGTGTCGTGGTAAGACCCCATCAAATTTTTCCTCCACCATGAGGATATAAATTTTACCCCTAACTTTGTATCTATCTTATTGCCTCTCTCATAGGGAGGTGATAAAAAGATCAAGGAATCGAGTAATAGAATATGCATGGTAAACCACTCAGCCTTGAGGTGAGGTGTGTTTTTATGTTGCTTATCCGGTGTAAAATCAAGAATATAAGATTCTTATTCCTCATAGCCACACTCTTCCACTATTTTAGATGATTGCACAAACAAGACATCACCTAAACATAATGTAGAAAAGTGCTTTAAATGAAACCCAACCAATCTTTTTTAAAATTTTACACTATACTTAACACCCTCACTCATATTCCTTTTCTCAATTTTAGTCTCAAAAGAAAAATGATAGTTGATTGACTGCAATTCTTATTTTTACTCCACAAATTCGTTAGTATCATCTTCATATTTTTCTTTTCCTAGCAACTGTGGATATGGTGGTGGTGGTATCTCCTCAACCTTTTCATCAACTTTAGTTTCTGAGTACTTAGACTTCCTTGAATTATTGACATCTTTATCTGCCACCTATTGGGGAGTCAACTCTGTATATACCTCCTTAGTTATCTATTGAGCATTGCCCACAAACATGAATGACTCAGGATTAAAAGAACACATATCTGTAGAGTGATATATATTTCCACAAACCACACACCAACTTGAGGTCTGCTGCACAGGTCGACAATAACCAGGTCCCCTCCAACCGCTTGTATCAAAATCTGGACAAAAAGCCTCATGATGAGGTCCTTCACAAAAATGACAAGAATCATCATCCCTCGAAAACCATCTATCTAAGATTGAAATATCAAGAAGCATGATAAATATAGAAATAAAGGAAAATAAAAAGAAACTAAAAAATATAAAAACTATTTACAACTCAATATAGAAACACTAAAAATAATATAGTTGTCTATTGACAAGTCCCTGGCAATGGCGCAAAAAACTTGACAGTGCCCAAGTATACACGCAAGTGTACGTGGTCTACCATGTAGTAAAGTGGCCTTCAAGAAAACTGAATATCGATCCCACAGGGACTTGTATTAAACAACTATCCAATTCTAGTTTAATGATTGAGAAAAAGTAAACAAGAACTTTTTAGAATTGTAAACTAAAAAGAAACTAAACTAATACGGAAAAGTAATGACTTAGGAAAATCAAGGTGTAGAAGCCCAAGGTTAAGTCTTATGAACAATCATACTACATTATTGAGCTTCATTCATTAGATTGCTTATCTTGGTTGTTGATTTGTAGGGTTAATCATATAATCATGGTCTCCTAACCTCTAACCATTTATCTAACTTGGACATTTCAACTACATCATTGAGCAGGGATACAATAATCCAATTAAGTGTATTAAGCTATCATCCTACATGTGAATCAAGTAAGGCTTTTAAGTACATCCCTATCCTAGACGCTAATTAAAATTCCTTATTTCTTAAAAGAATAAGAATCATACTTTGTTCATCCCCATGTTCTATCTCCCTATTCCCTCTCCCGAGTTCACAATATCAACAATTGATATATTTTACGGGTGATCAATCTATCAAATAGTTAAATCAAAGATAAACACATAACCAATAATTATAAGCAAAATTAAATGAACTTAATTCAAAATGAAAGTATTCATGATCATGGCCTTAATCCCGAAAAAGGATTTTATCCTTTAATAGAAATATTCATCATCCAATTTCTTGGATTAATGATACAAACCATGAAAGAAACTAAAGTTAACATAATAAGACCCTAAAGAACGTGTAGAGTAGCCTCTAGTTGTCCAATTACATCCAAAAGTGTGAAAAAAACATGAAACATGTGTATATATAGTTAGCATAGCCTTATCCATGTAGGAGTTTGATTTTTAGTTTAAATTGAGCCCAAGAGTAGAGGGGGCACCGCGGGCACTATTGCACCACTTTGTAGGGGGCTCCGCAGGCTTCGTTGCCCTAGAATAGAGCTTGTATCATGGGAAAATCATGGGAACAGAATATTTTGAATTCCTTATAAATCTGTTGGTGTGTCACTCGCACCTAGAGGCCTTTACACGTGCCGTCACTTGCCCTAAAAATTCTAGTGTCCAAATTGAGTCCAAGTTGTGTATTATGTTTCTATTGATCCATTCCAAACTTTTTTTTAGTTTTTTTCACTTGATTTAAAGCTAATATATCCTTCATATATCCTAATAATCCATCCATAAAGCATCCTGTAGCATAGAACACAAAAATTTAAAATTTAGAAAACACAACATTCAAGACGGTGAATTAGAAACTCGAGCTAAGACTAGGCTTTATTCACTTTAATCTTTAACTTAATGTATTGACTATTGGCTTGATCCAATTGACCCTTGTACATTATAAAAAAGTTGTTACACATATAAATACACTATTAAACTATTTGGATCTCATTTAACACATTATAATCCATCGAGATAGACTAGATAAGCACCTAGCTCAAGCGAGTAACGCTAGTTTCCATAATTGAACTCTAAATGACTCTTTTAGGTACAAACTTGTTTTAAAACACCTTTAACCATTGACATTATACACTTGAACACTTATATTCTTATTTATATCATTATCACACTTAAACCACACAAATTACCCTTAAAATAATGCTAACTAAGCTAGAATAGTAATACAAGAATGCATAAATACACCCAACATCACCTCGGGTACGAGTTAGGGTACCACTAGTACCCTAGGGTACAACTTGGGTTTTGAAATCATACCCTCTTAGGTGTAACTTTTAGCTTTTAAGCTGAGGGTAGGTTTTATCAAAGAGGCCTTCTAGAGACTTGAGGACCATGAATCTCTTCGTGAATCATCTTGTATAAGTCATATGACTCTTCCCTTATTCTTATTTCTCAAATAACATGTTATTTAAGTAATATTTATAAATCATTAATGGTGCTTTTTAAAACAAATGGTTAGGGTTTTGATGTATAGTAATGGGTGATGTTTACTCTTGTTTAAACTTATATTTATAGTTATTTCGGTGATGGTTTGCACATGTGGGTGCTTGTTAATTGTGTTGAATAAATAGGTCATGGGTAACCTTAAGTTTGATGATAGTAACTTTGATTTTGATCTTGGTAAGAATGTGCCTTTAAGGTGTCAATGAAAATGTCTACTATAAATAACTAGTCACATGTTAATAACATTTTGAACAAAGGCAATGGCTTAATGGGTAAGAATATTTAGTAAATGACTTTGTAAAGTCCTTATTGTTCATGTAAGAGGTAAATTGCTAACCATTATGGTTGGAGTGGTTAAAAATAGGTTTGAGTTCCTAAGTATGAAATTGAATTGCGTTTGAACTAAAGCTTGATGTATGAATACAAATGAAGAATGAATTCTTTGGTAAAGGTCTTGACAATTGCAACTTGACTTGAATGTTATTTGAAACTAAGGCATTTTACTAATAAGGTGACTGATTGATAAATGGTTCATAAAGACCTTGTGGTCATATATGGTGTTGAATTGTGGCTTTGATGCCTTGAAATAACTAAGTGGGTTAAAGTCCTTAAATGTGGAATTCAATGGATGTGAATGCATGGACAAAGGGTTAGAGTCCCAATGTTGACTAGTAATAGACATGATGGCTTGTGGTTAGAGTACACTTGTCTAACAAAGTGGCTTGTGGTTAGAGTCCACTTTTCTAACAAAATGTCTTGTGGTTAGAGTCCACTTGTATAACAAAATGGCATGTGGTTGGAGTCCACTTGTATAACAAAATGTCTTATGGTTATAGTTCACTTGTCTAACAAGAGGCTTACGGTTAGAATCCATTTTCATAATAAGATGGCTTAGGGTTTGAGTCCTCTTGCTTGATATAACCTACACGGGTGGAAGGTTAGAGTCTTCCACTTCATGATTCATAATTGGGTGCTTTGAAATGTATGCTATGGCCTTGGTATCTGTTGACACAATGTATTTACATATACATACATGTCTATGTGTATGAATGTATTGACGTATGATAGTTTGACTTGATATTGAATAATAACATTATTTTATCCTTACCCTTGAGTTAACATTATTTTATCCTCATCTTTGAACATTGAGTCTCCATGTGAACAAGGGTTGAAGCTTTTTCATCTCTTTTTGTGCAGTGACCAAGTCTTCAAGTGGATCATATATTGACTTTGAAGTAGTGAGCTTCTATACGTAGAAAGGCATATATTTCATATTCTTTCTATTATGTCATTGACTTGTATTAGACTTGGTTTTAGGCTATTGTTGGGAACATATACCGACATGTTATAGAAAGCAAATTGGTAGAGGTTTGTGGATGGTTGTGGACTTAGGTAGGTTGGATGTATTATGTTAACTTGAATAGAAAGATTACATATTCTTAAGTTATGTTTATTAGTCATGTTTCCACTATCTTATTATATATTTGGAGTCCATCTGATGCTTGTGGATTAATATGATGGTTAGGTTGGGTTAAAGGAGTAATTTTTAGTCCTTGTTGGGCTTGAGATGCCCATATGACAAAGCCCAGTTGGGGTCATGTCAAGTTGGTATCAAATCCTAGGTTCATGGTCTGTTGGGTATCCATAAAGCCATGTCAAGTAGAGCCTCTTTTATGGGTGTGTAGTGTGCCACACTTATTTGAGAAAGGCTACAAGGCATTTAGGAATATTTTACCTTTTTGTTGTCTTATTTCAAGATATAGAGCTTATGTTTTTGATCTTTCTTATTTTTGTTTGCTTGTCTTTCAAATCATGCCTCTAAAAAGATATGAAGTTCCTACTAATCCTTTTATCCCAACTGGGAATGATGATGATGGGAATCACACTTCCTACAGAGTCTATACTCGGTTTAGGGGTTTGGTACCTGATGGTCCGAGAGTTCTACTAGTTTCCTCTAGTCCTTCTTTAATTTCTTAGGATAACATGTCGAATGCTGAGTTTCGTAGTCGATTTATATGATTGCTCAGTTGGTGGCTTCTCAAGCTGAGTGTGGTGCTTCTTCTACTCCATCTTATAAAGCCACAAGTATTGTCTTGTTTATGAGGTTGAGTTTTTTAACCTTTATTGGAGGTAAGGTGGAGAAAGATCCCCAAGGTTTTTTGGATCAGAAAGAAAAGGTTTTTAGAGTTATGCATGCCACTAATATGGAAAGGGTTGAGTTTGTATTTTACCGGTTGAAGGACGTGGTGTACCAATGGTATGAGGATTGGGAACAGACAAATATTGATATAGATGAGTCATCCTTGTGGGAGGATTTCACTAATGCATTTCTAGACTACTTTTTTCCTAGAGAGTTGAGGGAAGCAAAGGTAGAGGAGTTTGTTAATCTAAATTGAGAAAGGATGCCAATGATGGAGTATGCCATGAAGTTTCACCAATTATCTAGGTATGCTCCAGAGTTGGTGTCAAATATGAGGGCTCAAATGAGGAAGTTTGCCTCGGGACTATCTCATGAGTTGGTCCTCTAAAGCAAGGCGACCTTATTTATAAAAGACATAGACATCTCTAGGTTGGTTATGTATATACAACAAGTGAAGAAGAGATTAAAAAACAAGTTAAGATTGATGAAAGGCATAGCAAATGGTCTCTATTTTCTGACCAAAGTGGAGGCCAATATTTTAGTAGTAAGTGGTCTAAGAGAAAGAATTAGGTGTATCCCAATTCCTATTCTATGACTAGTGCTCCTTACTTGAGGCCATTGGGTGATTATCGATCTCAGTTTGGTGGTGGATTTCAGGCACAGGGTGCCCAATCTTAGGCTAGAGGGGCTCTGTTAGCTCCATCCTACCTCCTTATAGATTCTGTGGTCAGCATCATCATGTCCAGTGTGAGAAGGGATGGAATATATGTTTTAGATATGGTCAAATTGGGCACATGCAGCAATGGTACCCCTCTTTAGTAGCTTCTTAGGCTAACAGGTCCCCTATTTCTACTTTATCTGCTCCTATAATGAATGGTGCTACTTCTAATTCTGGTGCCAATACTAGTTGGAATCTCTTATATACACTTGCTATTCGCTAGGAGTCTAAGGCATTTCTAGATATTGTTACAGGTATGTTGAGACTTTTCTCCTATGTTGTGTACTATTTTATTGATTTGGGTTCCACTCACTCTTATGTGACTCCATTTATGGCTGTGTATTTTTGTTTTAGTCATGTGTATCTATCTGCTCCTTTTTGTATTTCTACCTCGATAGGAGACTTTATGGTTGTTAAAAAAGTCTATAGGGTGTGTGGGGTAGCTATTGCTAGTAGAGAAAATTTGGTAGACTTGATAGAGTTAGACAAGGTTGATTTTGATATTATTCTAGGGATGGATTGGTTGCATTTGTGCTATACTTCCTTAGATTGTTAGACCCGTAAGGTCAAGTTTAAATTCCTTAATGAGCCACCCATTGTATGGGAAGGGGGTTATTAAGTTCCTAAGGGGAGGTTCATCTCATATCTTAGAGCCTAAAAGTTGATTTTTAAAGGGCGCTTTTATGATTTGGTCTGAGTTAAGGATTCTAACTCAAAAGGTCCTTTTCTAGAATCTGTTCTTATGGTTAGTGGGTTCCTTGAGGTCTTTCCTAATGACCTTTCTATTATTCCCTCTAATTCTATCCCTCCTTATATAATGGCTCTAGTGGAGTTGAAAGATCTTAAAGAGCAATTGATGGAACTGTTAGATAAAGGTTTTATCTATCCTAATATGTCTCCATGGGGTGCTCCTGTTTAGTATGTGTGTAAGAAGGATGGTTTTCTTTTGATGTGCATTGATTATCATCAGTTGAACAAGGTAACCATAAAGAATAAATATCCTCTTCCTAGGATCGATGATTTATTTGATCAGCTTCAAGGTGCAAAGTTTTCTCTAAGATTAATCTTAGGTCGGGTTAACATCATCTTAGTATTAGTGAAGTGGATATCCCTAAGACTGCCTTTACGACTTGGTATGGTCACTATGAGTTCCTAGTTATGTCTTTTGAGTTGCCAATGCCCCCGCGATATTCATGGACTTGATGAATAGGGTCTTCCATCTGTTTTTGGAGTTTTTATTATTTTCATTATTGATGACATCTTGGTCATTCTAAGTGTGAGGCAGATCAAGTCGATCACCTTTGTGTTGTGTTGCAAACCTTGATGGATCATCATTTTTATGCCAAGTTCTCAAAGTGTAAGTTTTTGTTGAAGGTTGTGACATTTCTTGGTCATGTTGTCTTTAGTGAAGGGATTATGGTGGATCCACAAAAGGTTGCAGCGATTAAGAAGTATCCTAGTCCTGCGACTCCAACTAATATTCAGAGATTCTTAGGTCTATCCAGTTACTGTAGGAGATTTGTTGAGACTTTTTGGACTATAGATGCTCCAGTGACTAAGTTGACCCAGAAGAAGATCAAGTTCTTATGGTCGGAAGCGTGTGAGGGTAGTTTTGAGAAGTTAAAGGATAAATTGTCTTTGGCTTCAGTTTTGACCTTGCCTGAGGGTGATGATGGTTTTATAGTATATTATGATGCTTCTCATGTTGGGATTGGTTGTGTGTTGATGCATCATGGTAGGGTGGTGGCCTATGCTTCTAGGAAATTAAAAGTTCATGAGAAGAACTACCCTACTCGGAACTTAGAGTTGTTAGCTATCGTATTTGTATTGAAGATTTTGCTTAACTATCTCTATGGGGTTTATGTTTACATATTTTTTTATCATAAGAGCCTAAAGTATGTGTTCACTAAAAAGGAGATGAATATCAGGCAAAAGAGACGGATTGAGTTGCTAAAGGACTATGATATGAGACTCTATTACCATCCAGGTAAAGCTAACATAGATGCTAATGCTCTAAAAAAGTTATCGTAATGTCCCAAATCTGGTACCCAGAATGCCACACGGTGTTCATGACCTCAAAGGATCACAAGCTAACCCATGATTGATATCTGTAACTGAGCACTGCAAACATACTATATAAATGCGGATAAAAAGGCTGAAAGGCCATAAGGTTCCAAAATTTTTTATTAAACATAACCTCTGAATAATATGGTATCACAATACCAAAATTGAAATAACTGTCTAAACATGTTATCTAAAAGCCTCTAAACTTTCTGAATAAGGAGTTGACGGGACATGACCCAAAATAACTCCAACTACTGAAATAAACTAAGTACTGAAAGAATGAAATAATAATATCCTCAAATGATGAGGACTCACTTCTAGACTAACTACTTAAACCAGAATGCTACAGATGCTCTGGAGCTCGTGCTTCTCAACCTATGGTATAAAACACCATAGCGTAAATGTGTCAGTACGATTGAATACACTGGTATGCAAGGAAGGTAGACTGAATGCAAGGGGTTTATATACATGAGCAATACTAACTGACTAAATAACATGAACATAAGAATACAAGTATGAGTACGTGAACTGTAACTGAGATCATGACATCATAGAATCTGAATACTGATAACATATAATTCATGTAACTGATATACTATTATCTAAATAGTTATGTCTAACAGTCCTATTTCTTACGGAACTAGTTGAGTTTCCTACTAACTAGGTGATTGTATCTGAATACTTCATCAGAGGTAGAGGTATGGACTGCGTACATCTTACCCCCCCCCCAGACCCCACTAGGTGGGAATACACTGGGTTTGTTATCGTTGTTGTTGTAGGTGATTGTATCTGAAAGTCCTAAATTCTGTAGAACTATCTAAGTTCTATTACTGAGACTGAGATTGTAACTAAGGGAAGTAGTCATGTAACTGACATGCCCCAAATAAGATAATATAATTGAGTTTAGATTCAATCTATAACCCCAATTGGAAGTGTGTCAATACCGCGCCACTAGTAAGGACAAGTTGTGAGTAATCCCTCATCTAATAGGTACTCTAAGGAGAATGGTAGGATCATCATATAACGGGTTAAGCCACCTCATCTACCCTAAACTAGTAGGTTTTATGTCTTAACCTATGATGGCTACGTAGTTATGGAGCACAAAGATTACTTCTAACAAGCACACCCTCTAATAACCGGTGAATTCCCATCCTTGGGCTCCCTCAGTGCTGAATCCTAGTCCCATCTAAATAGACACTGAACATAATTAACTGAAATAAACTGGACTGCATTCATTGACTTTTGTTGACTGATGTAATATTACTAACATCTGATAACTGACTGACATTACTAATATTACTGAGATTACTGAGTTTTACTGAGTCATGTGACTGACTGAATTCTACTAAGTTTTGAAATTGACTAAGAATACTACTGATCATGGCATGATTGAGATTTTCATGAAATTGACACCGGCTCTAGGCACATAACTAAATTGTCAGGTACAATTACCCCCAGGACTCGATAGCATAAAACCAAAAAGACATGATATTTTCTGGACTCACGACCATATTACAATCCTTAGGGAATTTCATGAGGCACTTGATTATCATACTTTGGTACATAAATAGGAAATCATATAAACATGTCATAATTTTATAGGCTAATCTCATGAACAATCCATCAAACAATTTAAATGCATAACAATAACATAAAAGTCATTTTGAACATAAGGGTAAAGCATGGGTTCATCAATTTGGTCTTAATTGAGTCCTAAAGCATGATTCTTGTTCTTTGGGCATTTTATCAAACACATTTATTGCATAACCTTAGGATTAGGCATATACACTAGTTCATACATCATGGTTACTTTAATCAACTCCATTTAAAAGTTTCTAACCCACATACTAGAATAATTTCATGAAAAGTACATAAAGACTCCAACTTGGGATTTATACAACCGCATCAACATAATTAAAATCAACCCACCACATGGAAATCATCATTCATGAGTTTAAAAATGGGATTCTTGAACTTCATGGATAAAAGAAACCCATAAATCAACACTTTACATATCTGGGTGGATGATTTCTTGAAGATTGGTGGAGGAAATCTTGAATTCTTGACTTTGAATTAAACACCTAGGGTTTCTTGTTCTTGGGGATTGATCTTTGAGAGAAACCCTAATTTGGTGTTATAGGTATAATTAGGGGTCAAAACGGGTGGGAAAAGACTAAAAATCCCCTTTTAAAAATAGGTCAGTCGGACTTTGACCAAAATAGGGACTCACTGCCTTAGTAGCGACAGCTTGGGCAACGGTCCATCGCAAGCTCGACGGTCCGTCAACCTGTCCATCGTACTTTAGCCAAAAGATTGAATTACTACCTTAGCTGTGATGGTTTAGGTGACGGTCCATAGCTAGCTCGACGGTCCGTCAACCTGTCCGTCACACCTGGGCGGTTCTGACAACTTTCAGTAAAATGTGTTTAACTTCTTACTCCGATACCGGATTTGGACAAAATTTGCATCGTTCAAAATCTATATCAATTTCCCACATGATAAGAAGTCAAAATTTGGGAAATTCTCTCTGATTTAAACTTTAATCATTTAGGAAGTCATCACTAACTCTTCTAGAGACTAGATTTGACTTAAAGAAAGCTTGAGGTATTACAATATCTCCCCCTTGGGAACATTCATCCTCGAATGGGACTGAACAGACTGGGAAAGCTGGTAGACTGATGTTACTTAAGGGACATGAACATTGAACATATCTATATGACTGGAAATTCTGATATACTCAAATCTCATAATGAATATGCATGTCTGATGCACGGATATGTGATGGATAGTCTTCATGAATGCATGACTGAAGTTACTGAGAAACTGAGTTTCTCGAGATAAGAATGCTATCTAATGCATGACTACTTGAATGACATGATACATGAACATATGACTAGATATGAAAGGGATTTGATACCAAGTTTATAACTAAAATCTGAACATGAAACTGAAAGAGATTAACGAATGCTATTACTATAGGATGAGTTTAATTTTGCGGAGAAGTGGTGAGGATACTTGGTCTGCATGTCTACTTCTGCTTCCCAAATTTCTTCCTCAATGGACTGATTCTACCAAAGGACTTTGACTAGAGGGACTTTTTTGTTCCACACTGGTCGTCAAGAATTTTGATTGGAATCTCTTTATATGAGAGGTTATTCTAAATGTCTAAGACCTCTACCAGGACTACAACTACTGGGTCACTTATGCACTTCTTTAGCAAGGAGACATGGAACACTGGATGAACTGAGGATAGATTTGAAGAAAATTCAAGCTCATAAGCTACTTTATTGAAACGACTGAGAATTTTGAAAGGGCCAACATATCGGGGACTGAGCTTTCCCTTCTTGTCGAATCGCTTCACTCCCTTCATGAGAGAGATTTTCAAGTACACATAATCATCAATCTCGAACTTGAGATCTTTTTTGCACACATCTGAGTATGGTATCTGTTGGCTCTGACCTATCTTGAGCTATTCTATGATCAACTGAACTTTCTCTAAGGTGTGGAATACCAAGTCAGGCCTTAGTGTTGCGGCCTCACCCACTTCGAACCAACCGATTAGAGATATGCACCTCCTACTATGGAGAGCTCCAAATAGAGCCATCTAAATACTGGAATGATAGTTGTTGTTGTATACAAACTCAATCAAAGGCATGTGGTAATCCCAACTCCCTTTGAAATCAATTATACACACCCTTAGCATATCTTCCAAGGTCTAAATGGTCTTTTCTGCTTGACCATTTGTTTGAGGATGAAAGCTTGTACTGAGGTGAACATAGGTACCAAGACCCTTTTTGGAACGCTTTCAAGAAGTGAAAGGTGAACTGGGTACCTCTGTCTGAAATAATAGACAATGGAAAACTATATAATCTAACCAACTACCTGATATAAAGTTTGGTGTAATCCTCGGCTGAATAAGAGGTATGGACTGGAAGGAAATGAGTTAATTTGGACATTTTATCTACAATGACCCACACTGAATCATGCTGAGGATGAGTAAGAGAAAAACCCATCACAAAGTCTATGTTCACTTCTTCCCACTTCTAAGTAAGAATACTAAACTCCTGTATGGATCTACTAGGCTTCTGATGCTCTATCTTAACTTGCTGACATGTAGAGCACTTAGCCACAAACTCTGTCATATTTTTTTTTATGCCACTCCACCAATAGATCTCCCATAAGTCATGGTACATATTAGTGGCACCTGAATAAAGTAGCGCGCACCATGCACTTCTGCAAGAATTCATTGCCTCAAGTCATCTACACCTGGAACACACAGATGACCCTAACAACGGATAACACCATCTCACCCTTCGGAGCAAACCTCTACTTTCTGATCTCTGACCGACTCTTTTAACTTAACAAGATTGAGATCTCTATCTTTCTTTTCTTTCTCCTTGAATACTAGAAATGATTCGGATCTGTTCTAAACCCATATACTAACTTCTGCTGAATCGACTAAGAGGACACCTAGTCGGGTAAGATGATGGACTTCTTGAGCTAATTTCTTCTTACTATCCTTAACATGAGCAACACTACCCATAGACAGTTTACTGAGAGTGTCTGTCACTACATTGGCCTTTCCAGGATGATAAAGGACACTCATGTCATAATATTTCAAGAGCTCTAACCACCTTCTCTGATGGAGGTTAAGATCTTTCTAATAAAAGACATATTGAAAGTTCTTATGATCTGTGAACATGTCTACATGAACACCGTAAAAGTAATGCCTCCAAATCTTCAAGGCAAAAATAATGGCTACTAACTCAAGATCATAAGTTGGATAATTCTTCTCAAGGGTTTTAAGCTGTCTGGAGGCATAGGCTATGACCTTACCATGTTGCATGACACAACCCAAACCTACTATGGATGCATCAAAGTACACCAAGAATCTATCTAAAGCGGCTGGAAGAATCAAAACTAAAGCTGAGGTGAGTCGAGTCTTCAACTCCTGAAAACTTTTTTCGCATGAATCTGAACACTGAAACTTGACTTTCTCCTGAGTCAATCTGGACCTAGGGGATGCAATAGAAGAAAATCCCTCAACAAACCATTTGTAATAGCCAACCAAACCCAAGAAACTTCTAATATTTGATAGAGATACAGGGCGAGGCCAGTTTCTTACTGTTTTTGTCTTTTGAGGATCAACTCTAATTCCATCACGAAAAATGATATGACCAAGAAATGCTACCGACCATAGCTAAAATTCATACTTACTAAATTTAGCGAACAACTGATGATTTCTAAAAGTCTGCAATACTATTCGGAGATGGTCTGCATGATTATGTTCACTATAGGAATAGACAAGAATGTCATATATGAAGACTATGATGAACATGTCCAAGTACTACTTTTACACAGGATTCATCAAGTCCACAAAGGTTATTGGGGCATTGGTAAGACCAAAGGACATGACTAAGAATCCAAAATGACGATACCAAGTACAGAGAGGTGTTTTTGGAATGTCACATTCTCTGACTCTGAGTTGATGATAGCCTGATATGAGGTCTATTTTGGAGAAATAGTTGGCACCCTAAAGTTGGTAAAAAAAAAGTCATCGATTCTGGGAAGTGGATACTTGTTCTTGACCATAAATTTGTTGAGTTGACGGTAGTCTATACACATTTTGAGAGAACCGTCTTTATTTTGCATTAATAAGATTGGTGCGTCTCACAGGGACATAGTGGGTCTGACGAATCCCTTATCTAGAAGATCCTTCAATTGTTCTTTCAATTCTTTGTGTTCTACTAGTGCCATTCTGTATGGCGGAATAGATATGGGTTGTATATCTCAAAGAAGGTCTATACCAAAGTCTATTTCCCTTTTGGAAAGAATTCCAGGAAGATCTTTGGGAAATGCATCCGAATATTCATTCACTACTGGGACTGATTCAAGAATGAGAGTTTCAAAACTAGAGTCCTTAAATCAAACAAGATAATAAACACATCCCTTAGATATTATTTTCCATGCCCGAAGGTAGTAAATAAGCTGACCTCTAAAAATTAAAGTACTTCCCTTCCAATCTAGGACGGATTTATTCGGGAACTAAAATTAGACAACTCTATTTTTGTAGTCGACTGTGGCATAGCAGGAATGTAGCCAATCCATATTGGGAATGACCTCAAAATTAGTTATCTCAAATTCAACTAATTCTGCTAAAGTGACTTTCTGAGATACCATAATCAAACAGTTCCTGTATACCTATCGATCTACGATAGTTTTACCCACTGGGGTAGAGACTGAGAAGGGCTCTGCTATAATTTTTGGACTGACTCGAAAATCAACTACTATATTGGGAGTAACAAAAGACAAAAAAGCTCCTGGATCTAGCAAGGTGTAAACATGTATATGAAATATCTGTAATGTACCAGTAACCACATTAGGAGAATTTTCCTGATCTTGTCGAGACTGAAGAGCATAGATCCTGTTTAGGCGTTGCCCACTAGTAGCATTGGAAGTAAAACCTTGTTGATTCGAGCAATCGGACTGAGCTGAGGAACAGTTACGCTGACCCTGAGGACCTAGCTGAGGATAATCTCTAACTCTATGGCCTGACTTGCCACAATCGAAGCAAATATCATTGCCAGCTCTGTAAGTACCCTAATGGTGCTTACCACATGTCTGACAAAGAGGATAGGTTCGGGTACTGCTAACACTACCCTAAGACCTAGCGCCCTGTCTCTATTTTCATCTCTGAATTTCAGCACTAAAGCACTAGCTGAGGAAAGAGCTGGAATGGATGACTTTGGGCAGAACTGAGAATGACTTCCATCCTCCAACTTAGGCTGAGCAAAGTTAAAACTACCTGTCTTTGCTCTCTTTTTCTGCTTCTCTCTCATCTTAATCTTCTTCTCTTCTATCTATTTAGCATGGATCAAAATCCTGGCTATGTCCATCTCACTAATCAACATTGCAGATCTATACTCATTGACCACACTATTATTCACCCTAAAAATAAACTTACTCATCTTGGCCCTGCTATCAGCCACCACATAAGGAGCATATCTAGATTATTTAGAAAACTTAAGAGAATACTCTTTCACTATTATGCTTCCCTGCCTAAGGTTGATAAATTTGAACACCTTAGCTTTCCTCACCTCTAGGGAAAAGAATCAATCTAGAAAAGTAGTGGCAAACTCCTCCCACTCTATGGACCCTACGTCATCAACCCTCTCTGCTTTTTACTATTTGAACAATGTGTGAGCCATATCATGCAACTGATATATAGCTACCTCAACACTCTCAATGGATGACACCCCTATGATATTGGTAACCTTCTAAACATGATAAAGAAATTCCTGAGGGTCTTTATCTGACTTAGACCCTAAAAAGGATAGAGGATTCATTCAAGTAAAGTGCCGAATCCTGGCTACAGCTGAATTGCCCACTGGGTTGGCCAAAATGACAATTGGTCATTTATTCTGAGCGGCAACTGAGTTAGCAAGAGTAGTGAATGCATCTCTAAACTCTGCATGAGAGATATATTCATCCAAGGGATTTTCTTGGACGGGTTGAGGGGTTGACTAATTTTTGTTTCTTCTTTTGGGAGGTATGTTCTGTAGAAGAAAAGGAGAAACAAATTAGACTAAGAGTTAAATTTGAACTTGTGCTCACAGGTGCGACATGATTACTAAAAGAAGAAAAATTGTTCCTAAAACATCTTATAGCCTCCTGTACATAAATGTGGCGTGCAACACACCCATGCATAAGACTCTACAAGATGCGTCTTTTAGACTTCCTAGGACGCTATTGAACCTTAGGCTCTGATACTAAGTTTGTAACGCCCCAAATTTAGTACCTGAAATAATACATGGTGCTCATGACCCTAAAAGGCCACAAGTTAACCCATTACTGATATCTGTAACTGAGCACTGCATAACATACTGTATAAATGTAGAAAAAAGGCTAAAAGGCCATAAGATTCAAAAAGAATTTGATAAAACATAACCTCTGAATAATATGGTATCACAACACCAAAATAGAAATAACTAGTTGAACATGCTAGTCTGAAAGCCTTTAAATTGTCTAAATAAGGAGTTGATGGGATATGTCTCCAACTAACTCCAACTACTACAATAAACTAAGTATTGAAAGAATGAAATAATCAAATAATAATAGCCTCAAATAAGATGACTCACTACTAGTCTAACTACTAAAACTGGAATGCTATTGATGCTCTGGAGCTCGTGCTTCTTAACCTATGGTATAAAACCCTATAGCGCAAATGCATCAGTATAATTGAATATGCTGGTATGCAAGTGAGGTAGGATGAATACAAGGGGTTTATATGTATGAGCAATACTAACTGACTAAATAACATAAACGTGAGAATACATGCATGAGTATGTGAAATGTAACTATGATCATAACATCACTAAATATGAATACTGATAACATAAGTTTCATATAACTGTATACTATTATCTAAATGACTTTGTCTGAAAGTCATATTTCTGATGGAACTAGTTGAGTTTCGTACTAAACTAGGTGATGTATCTGACAGTCCTAAATTCTATAGAACTATCTGAGTTTTATTACCTAGACTGAGACTCTAACTATGGGAAATATTCATGTAACCGGAATGTCCCAAATAAGATAATATAATTGAGTTGGGTTCCAATTTTTAACCCCAATTAGAAGGGTGTCAATACCACACCACTAGTAAGGATAAGCAGTGAGTAATGCCTCATCTAACAGTTACACTAAGGAGAATGATGGGACCCTCATATAATTGGTTAATCCACCTCATTTATCCTTAACTAATAGGTTTGATATCTTCACATATTCTAGCTACGTAGTTTTGGAGCAAAATAATTGCTTCTAAGAATCACACCCTCTAATAACAGGTGAGTTCCCATCTTTGGGCTCACTCGGTGATGAATCCTACTCCTATCTGAATAGAAATTGAACATAATTAACTAAAATAAACTAGAATCCATTCATTGAGTTCCGTTGACTAATGAAATATTACTGATATGTAATAACTAACTGAGATAACTGAGTTTTCCTGAGTCATATGACTAACTGAATTCTACTAAGTTTTGAAACTGACTAAGAATAGTATTGATCATGAAATGATTGAGATTATTATGAAACTGACACAGGCTCTAGGCACACAGCTAAATTGTCAGTTACAAGTACCCCCAGGACTCGATAGCATGAAACTGACAAGACATGACACTTCCTGAACTCATGACCATAATTAACAATTCATAATACAATCAATGGGGAATTACATGAGGCACTTGATTATGATGGTTTGGTACATAAATAGTAAAGAATATAAATATGTCATAATTTCATATGCTAATCTCATGAACAATCCACCAAACAATTTCAATGCATAACAATAACATGGAAGTCATTTTGAACATAAGGGTAAAGCATGGGTTCATCAATTTGGTCATAATTGAGTCCTAAAGCATGATTCTTGTTCTTTGGGCATTTTATCAAACACATTGATTGCATAACCTTAGGCTTAGACATATACACTAGTTCATACATCAAGGTTACTTTAATCAACTCTATTTAAAAGTTTCCAACCCACATACTAGCATAATTTCATGAAAAGTACATAAAGACTCCAACTTGGGATTCATACAACTATATCAACATAATTAAAATCAACCCACCATATGGAAATTACAATTCATGAGTTTAAAAATAGGATTCTTGAGCTTCATGGGTGAAAGAAACCGATGAATCAACACATGACATACCTAGGTGGATGATTTCTTGAAGATTGGTGGAGAAAAGCTTGAATTCTTGACTTGGAGTCAAACACCTAGGATTTCTTGTTCTTGGGGATTGATCTTTGAGAGACACCCTAATTTGGTATTATAGATGAATAACGAAGCTACGAGTTCTGATCTGGTATAATTAGGGGTCAAAACAGGTAGAAAAGACCAAAAATATCCTTTTAAAAATGGCTTTTAAATTGTTGAATGGGATTTGCGATTGTCTGTTGCTGGCTCAACAGTCCGTCGTTTTGACCGTTGCACTTAGACCATAATAGGGACTCACAATCTTAGTAGCAACATCTTGGGAAATGGTTCATTTCAAGCTCGATGGTTTGTCAACCTGTCCGTCGCACTTTAGCCAAAATATTAACTTACTGCCTTAGCTATGACTATTTAGGAGACGGTCCATCGCTAGCTCGATAGTCCATTAACCTTCCCGTCGCACCTGGACGGTTCTGATAGCTTTTAGTAAAACGTCTATAACTTTTACTCTGATACCATATTTGGATGAATTTCCCATATGATAAAAAGTCAAAATTGGGGAAATTCTATATGATTTAATACATTAATCATTTAGGAATTCATTACTAACTCTTTTGGAGACTAGATTTGACTTAAAGAAAGTTTGAGGTATTACAGTTATCCATGGAGATTTTAGCTCATGTAGATAAGGATAAGTGATATTTAGTGAAGGACTTTCATCATTTGGCTAATCTTGGAGTTTTTCTCAAGGATTTTAAGTATGGTGGTGCATTTGTGCATCCATTATCACGATTATATCTTATTGTAGAGATAAAGGAAAAAAAATGTTGGATCCTAATTTCAATAAGATTAAGAATAATGTGGGTCAACAAAAGGTTATTAAATATGCAATTGGTGGTGATGGTATCTTGAGGTACCAAGGTAGGCTATGTGTTCTCGATGTCGATGGATTGAAGGAAAGGATTATGGACGAGGCTCATTGGTCTCGGTATATCTTTTTTTTCTAACTTGGTTAAATGTTAGGATGATGTGTAATAATATGTTAACTTATGCTTGTGCTTTCCTTCTCCATCATTCAATGATAAATCATCTAAGTGGGAGAGAATTAAAATGTCGAGAATTAGGACCCTTAGAAATATTCCTTTGGTTAAAGTTTCTGGGTAAGGTATAACTCAAGGGTACTATTCATACCCTAGGATACGACTTGGAATCCCCTCACTTGTATTTTGGGTAGTGTAGTGGGGTTTACATTTAATCTAAGGTACGGTTTAGCCTCTCCTATGTCATATGTTATAGTACAGGCCATATGTTGCCTAGTCGTATGATGGCATATGCTTAGCCTAATTGAATCTATCTAAGTTACATCTTCAAGTACAGTTTAGTTTACCAATTATACCCTAAGGTATGATTTATCTTAGCATGGTCGTACATAGAACAATTTAGGGTCTATGGTGAAGCATTAGGTATGATTTAGGGTGTGTAACTCATACCCTCATGGGTGCAACATTTAGCTTTTAAGATGAGGGAATTTTAGATATTTTCAACTCCTCAACCCCTATAACTCATGACTTATAACCTTATGTATCCCTTTATTCTTCACATATACAAAATCAAAAACCTTCCAAACAATCTCCAAAACTTTTCTAATAAGATTGGGGTTAGTGTTTATCAAATAGGCCATCTAGAGACTTGAGGACCAATAATCTCTCCATGAATCATTTTGTATAATGAATATGACTCTTCCCGTATTATTATTTCTCAAATAACATGTTATTTAAACAATGTTTATAAATTATTAATGGTGGTTTTTGAAAAAAAATGTCAAGGGTTTTGATGTACAGTGATGGGTGATGTTTATTATTTTTTAAACATGTGCTTATACTTGTTTTTGGAGATGGTTTACACATGTGGGTGCTTATTGATTATGGTTTAACAAATGTTGAAGAGTAGCCCTAAGTTTGATGATTTCAACTTTTATTTTGGTCTTGGTAAGAATGTATCTTTAAGGTATGTGTGAAAATGTCTACTAGAAATAACTAGTCATATGTTAATGATGTTTTGAACTAAGGAAATGGTTTAATGAGTAAGAATGTTTGGTAAACGACTTTGTAAAGTCCTTGTTGGCCATGTAAGAAGTAAATTGATAACCTTGGTGGTTTGAGTGGTTAAAGGGGGTTTGAGTTCTTAAGCGTGAAATTGAATTATGTCTGAACTAAAGCTTGATGTATGAATGCTAATGAAGAATAAATGGTTTGATAAAGGTCTTAACGACTACAACTTGACTTTAATGGTAGTTGAAACTAAGGAATTCGTCTAATAAGGTGATTGATTGATAAATGGTTCATAAAGACCTTGTGGTCATGTATGATGTTAAATTGTATCCTTGATGGCTTGAAATAGCTAAGTGGGTTAAAGTCCTTAAATGTTGAAATTAGTAGATATAAATGCATAAACAAAGGGTTGAAGACCCAATGTTGACTAGTACTGGACACGATGGCTTATGGTTTGAGTTCACTTGTCTAACAAAATGGCTTATTCTTATAGTCCACTTGACTAATAAAATGGTTTGTGGTTAGAGTGTACTTGTCTAACAAAATGGCTTGTGGTTGGAGTCTACTTTTTTTAACAAAATTGCTTGTGGTTAGAGTTTACTTATCTAATAAAATGGCTTGTGTTTAGATTCCACTTTTCTAACAAGAGACTTGTGGTTAGAGTCCACTTGCATAATATAATGGCTTGGGGTTAGAGTCCTCTTACTTGATATAACCTACGCGGGTTGAAGGTTAGAGTCTTCCACTTTATGGATTTTGATTGGGTGCTTTGAAATGTATGCTATGGCCTTGGTATCTCTTGACACTTGATGTATTTACATATATCTACATGTATATGTGTATAAATTTGGTGGCTTATGATGCTTTGACTTGGTATTATTTAATGATGCTATTTTATCCTTACCCATAAGTTACATGCTATCTCTCCAACCGCTAACCATCTCAGGATGTTATGTCCCCACGCAACAAAGGGTATGAAGCTTCTTCTTTTCTTCCTGTGCAGTGACTAGGTGTTTGACCAAATTATGTGTTGACTTTGAAGTGATGAGCTTCCATACTTCATAAGGAATACATTTTATTATTTTTCTATCTTATGTTATAGACTTGTACTAGACTTTATCTTTGGCTATTGTCGGGAGCATATCCTGACAAATTATAGACATCATATTAATAGAGGCTTATGGATGACTTAGACTTAGGTATGTTGGATGTTGTGTGTGGACTTGAATGGAAAGAATAGACATTCTTAAGTTATGTTTATTAGTCTTGTTTCCACTATCTTATTATATGTTCAGAGTTAATCCAATTCTTGTGTATTGATGTGATGGTTAGGTTAGGTTAATAGGGTGATCTACGATCCTTGTTGGGCTTAAGATGCTCAAATGACAAGATTTAGTTTTAGGTTGTGTCAGACAGTGTCCAAATCCTCTTTGATTTCTATTCAATGGTAGGTACGAGTCAAGGGTACGGGTCGTATGATCAGATATGACTTGGCTTGGATGGTCGTATGTTTGACAGTGTTGGGGACAAAGGAAAAGCCTAGGGTACGAGTGGTGGTACCACACGTATGGTGGGATATGACTGTTATGGGGTAGTTGTACTCTCCTGCAGAATTTTTATATAGTTTAAGTGAGGGTAATCTGGATATTTCCCCACTTAACCTCTTAAGGCCCCATGAATTATTACCTTTTTGGGACATGATTTACCCTAATATTCTAAAATTAAACACTTAGAAACTCTATCAAATTTTATCTAAGGATCTTAGGTAGATAAAGGCTTGTAAGTACTCAGGATAGAAACACTTGTATATATGTATCAAGAATAGCGAAGGGTACACAAGAATTCCCTACTCCTATGGTATATCCGATTCGTGCACTACATGCATCAGTGCTCATCCAAGGGGTAAAAGGGTGACACTGGACATATATATCCTGTTGGTAGATTATGATGATTAAGCTACACATACTCAAGTTAATGGTTTTAAATGCATGCTAAACCTGATTCCCTCTTCCCATCATGGTTTTATATATATGTGTGTGTGTGTGTAGTTGTAAATGCATATGGTTGGTTTACTTGGTTTTAAAGGTTGGTATTATTTATCCTTATCCTGAGTACTTGCTAGCGTTCACCCACTAACCTATCTTTGGGCAGCTGTATCCCTCGAGATATTGGGACCGACCGTTATACTCATCCTACTTGGTGATCGGATTTGGGATCAGCTATTGGATTAAAGTGGTGAGCTTCCATATTTTGGAAGGATTGATTTGATATCATGGATATCTTTACATACTTTGTTCATTTTATTGATATTGGTTTTGGCTAAGGTTGGGGCATGTGCTAATCAGATACTATTTTACCTTTGGTTAAAGGCTTTGTTGAACTACTATGGGTTGAAATAGGAGGTGTCAGTATTGATGTTTGCCTAGTATTGGTATTTGTATTGGGGCTGATACTGTTTAACTGAATTTATGATTGTCCCTTCCTTTTATGTTATGTTATAGATAGGAACTTGGTTTTTATATTGGTTTGGTAATGGTTGTTGGTTGGTATTGGATGATTTGACTTGTTTGGGTTGGTCACGGTTATAGACCTATCCCAAAGTATGGAATTATAATCAATATTATCGTGTTATATGTTCGAAATCCATCCGAATCAGGGTATACATATTTGGAGGTTTGGTTGGGTAACGGGGTAGTCCCCGATCCTAGTTAGACTTGGGATGCCAATTACGCTAAGGCCATGGTTTGGGTCATGTTAAGTTGGAATCAGAGATTTAGGTTCATAGTCAATAAGGAGTCCACAAAGCCATATGGAGTAGAGTCTCTTTTAAGGTTGTGTAGCACACCACATATAAGGGAGAGTCTACAAGGCATTTAGGAAGAGTTTCTCTTCTTCGTGTTCTATTTTCAAGCTTGGGGTTTAAACCCTAGAATATCCTCTAATTCTGTTTATTCACTTTTCATATCATGCCTCGATGATCTGAAGTTCACAAAAACTCCTCTGTCCAAACTGGGATTATGTTGATGGGACACGGTCTACTCAGGGGATCCATACTTGATCTAGGGGTCTAGTCCCTATTATTTTTAGAGTTCCACCGATTTTTTCTAGTTATCGTTAGGCTAAAGTGACAAATGATGTATTTAATTAGTTGATTCAAATGATTTTTTAGTTGGTAGCTTCTCTAGCTGTGTGCGGTGTATCTGGTATTGCATCGTTTGAGGGCACAAGGGTTGGATAGTTTTTGAATATTAGTCCTTCAACTTTTATTGGTGTTAAGGTGGAGGAGGATCCTCAGAGTTTTCTAGATGAGATGGAAATTTTTTTTCAAGATTATGCATGCCATGAATATAGAAGAGTGGAGTTTATAGCTTATTATCTCAAAGATGTGGCATACCAATGGTATGCAGAATGGGATAGGGAAAGGGGTCATGTGGATGAATTATCCTTATGTGATACTTTCTCTAATGCTTTTCTAGACTGCTTCTTTCCTTAGGAGTTGCGAGAAGCGAAAGCGGAGGAGTTTCTTAATCTGAAAAAGGGGAAGGTGTCAGTCAAGGAGTATGCCTTGAAATTTCTCCAGTTTTCTAGGTATGCTACAGAATTGGTGTCTGATATGAGGTCCAGGATGAGAAAGTTATCCTCAGGATTGTCTTGGGATTTGATCCTTAAAAGAAAGACTGCTTGTTGATCAAGGATATAAATACTTCTAGGTTGGTTGTTCATATGCAACAGTTGGAGGAGCAAAAGAAGAAGCAAGTTAAGATAGGTGAGGGCAAGGTTAGAGGTTCCGGTTCTCTGACCAAGGTGGTGGTCAATAGCAAAGTTGTCGGGATAGTGGTATATGTCAAAAGATGAAGTGGGGGAGTTCTAGTTCCTTCTCCACAACTTGTGGTCTTTACCCGAACCAGTCGCTTGATAGGTGTTAACATAGTGGCTATAACTTCAGTACATAGGGTGCCCAATCTAAGGCAAGTTGGGTATAGTCATATTCATCATACCCTCCTTCCCAGTTCTATGGTTGGTTAAATTGGGGATTCTGTGATGAGGGGAGGGATAGGTGTTTCAAATGTGGTTAGCTAGACCATATGCCTAGAAACTGTCTAGTTGGTAAGGTAGGTAGGGGTGTACATAGGTCGGGTTGGTTCGGTTTTTATTAAAATATAACCAAACCAATAATGTCGGTTTTCTAAATCTATAAACAAAATCAAACCAATATGCAATCGGTTTTTTTATTTTGGTTTTAGTCGGGTTTTTTTTTATTTTTTGATTTTCTTGATTTTTTTACAATTATAATGTGATTGAAGAAAAAAATTAAATGTTTTCACTAAAAAGATTAAAAAAAAAAAACAATGGTCATAGAGTAGTTCCAATAAAAATTAAGTTGGCAAATTACTAAGACGTCTAAACTACTATTTCTCAAAGTAATATTTTGTGGATACCTAAGTACTTCAATTTCTAAATCACTAGTCACAGTAGCTTGTGTGAAAGTTTTCTTCACATAAAATGTGAGCACACAAAAGAATGAAGAATTAGACAACTTATTAAAAACTTAACTCCATAAAGTAATTAATTATAACACAATTCCATAAAAAGAGAAAGAAGAGAAAAAAACCTAAATCACAACTTGACGAAAGAGAAAAGTAAGATGAAAGTAAGATGAGAAAATAATGAGAACTCTCTGAAAACTTGGAAAGTAAAATGTAAAAATTGAAGCAATTAACGAGTTTTAGGTTTTTATATTAACTAGTTAAACTCCACGTGTCTCGCACGTGTAACATCTGATTATTTAAAATTAAATGATCTTGTCTATTGTAAAATTTTTTAATGAAGAGCAAAATATTTAAATCACTTCTCAATTATCCTTCACACTTTAATAAAATAGCGCAAAAATAACATATTTATTATTAAAATATGTAATAAATTTTCAATTCTTAAATATTGAAGAAATAATTCTGTCTAAAACAGACGCTTTTAACGAAGGACAAAAAGTTTAAATATTTCTGAATACTGAATCAAATAAACATGAAGTTGAAAGAAAACAAACCAAACCGAAATAGTTTGATTTGGTGTTCGATATCTACTTTTTAAAATTATAAATTAAATAATTGAATTGAAATTTGATAAAATTGAATCAAAGAGCAGAACGTGTACTTCTAATCAACGCCTTAACAACATAAATTGTGTTAATTTGAATGAGAAATAATTATTTTTCTTTAAAAAAATTACACCTTTAAATCATCTCGTAATCAGCACGAACTCTCAACCACACACTCACATAATTTCTCTTTACCTACACATCATGCGAAAGCCAACAATTGAAATTACAATAAATTATACAATAAAAAAACGTTAATAAAAGATGCATAATTTTTAATATTGTTGACCTACAAATTAAAAACTAATATTAAAGAACATAAAACTAATCTTCTCTTGCACATAATCTTTAATAATTAAATTGTGAATGTTATTACATTATTTATTGGAAAAAGGAAAGCTCATTATATAGATGTATGATTTTTTTCCTTTTAAGAAAGAGTTGATGAAACATGGAAAAAATCTAATTTAATTTGAGAAACTTTTTTCATAAAAAACTAATTATTATAGAAAATCAAGACAAATAAAACTTAAAAAAAAAATAAAAAATTAAGGACTCCTAATTAAATCAAAAACCATACTTAAAAGAAAGAAATTAGGTCATATGCTAACTACAATCTAACACTACTTTTTTTTTCTTTTTGAGGTGGGACATGTTTTTTTAGTAAAAATAGTTAACTAAGAATTTGATAAAATAATAAAAAGATATTTCTTATTATGTATTTAAAACTTTTTAAAATTTAATTCTTATTAAAATTTTCTTATTCTAAGGCTTTTATATTTGTTTCTAGATTTTTCAAATCTTATTTAAATCAAATTTAGTTGTTTTATAATTCTTAAACTAATGAAAAAATTATTATTTTACATTAATTCTGACGACTTCTAATAAGAAAAGATTTTACCATAAATATATATTAATTAATTATTAACTTTTAAAAATTAGAAAAAAAAATTGTGAAAAGACGATTTTGTCTAAAGCAAAAATTTTTACTGAAGGACAAAAAGTTCAAACAACATTTCTAAGGCTCTTCACACTTTTAATATATTATAGATATAGATATAGATTATATATATATAAATATAGCTATAGATATTGGGATTTTTATTAATTTGTTATTAATGGAAAAATACTATAATGTCCAAGAATATATATCTATTTTTTGAGTATAAAAAAATAATAAAAGTAACTATAAAGTAGATTATAAGTAATATTTTTTTACGTATAAAAAATTAAAATTATATATATATTACGTCGGTTCGGTTTGGGTTCAATTTGATTTTATTTTTTCTAATACCAAACCAAACCAAGAATGATCGATTTTTTTTTGCCAACCCCAAACCAATCAAACCAAACCATAAGTTGGTTTTTTCCTCGGTTTGGTTTGATTCATCAGTTCGGTTTGACTTAACGGTTCAGTTTGTACACCCCTAAAGGTAGGTATGGGGCGAATAAGGTTTTGGTTTCCTCTTTTTTTTCTCCTATACCAAAAGGTGTTGCTTCTATATGTTTTCTGCTTCTGGTACCAGCACAAGTCGGAATAGGCTGTATACTCTTTCTACTAGACAAGAATCTGTGGCATCGCCTAATTTTATGACTGGTACGTTACAACTCTTTTCTTGAGATGTTTATTATTTACTTGATATATGGTCCACTTTCTCTTATGTGACCCCATTTTTCGATGAGTATTTTGGTTTTGACCACGAGGTTATTTTAGATCATTCTTCTATTTCTACCACAATAGGATGACTCTGTGGTTGCTAAAAGAGTCTATAGGGTATGTGTGCTATCTGTTGGTAGTAAAGAGACTTTGGTGGATTTGTATAAATTTAAATATGGTGGATTTGATATCACTCTGGGATGGATTGGTTACATTCATGCTATGCGTCCTTAGATTGTCGGACCCGTAGTGTTGTTTTTAAGTTCCCTGGTGAACTGCTTATTAAGTGAGAGGGTGGTTCCCTTTCTTGTAACGACCTAAGTTTACCCCCTTATCATTATATGGTGCTTGCGGTCCCCCGGGGCTACAATCTAACCCATGAGCTAGTACCTGCTGTAAGAACTGAATAATATAATCATGAATGTGGAAGAATCACTGAAATACCATAAGGTTTTAATAATGAAACGAATACTGGATTATGAATCTGGCATAGTCCTAAAATCTAAATAATCTAAATAAATAACTGTAGTGTCTAAAAATCATCTAAACTGAATACTGAGAGTTGATAGGATAGGCCCCAACTAACTCTACTAACTACTAAGATAAGGACATGAAGTAATATAACATGTCCTCAGATGATGCAAACTCACCACTGCTACTGTACTGCTAATGATCTGAGGGACTAAGCGTAATCTGGGAACTGAGCGTCAGCACCTATGATATGATACATCATAGCACAAAAGAAAGGTATGTGATCAGTACTTTTAATGTACTGGTATGCTAAATGAGGTAGGCTAATAGGCATGGTTTCATGAATAGGAATAATAATAACCAACTGATTATACGTGTAAAATATGGAGCACTGAATAGAGAACATAAAATCTGTAGGTACTGAAAATATGGAGAAATATATAAATACCGAGTATGCATGACAATATCTAAATACTGAAGATACGTGAAAATCTGTGGACACTGAGGATGCATGACAAATCATATAACATGGACTGAGTAAAATCTGTAAACCAAAATACTAAAATAAAATACTGATATCTATATGCTTTGGCCAAGAAACTCTAAGACTACAGAACTGAACTAAGACTGTAACTTAGACTATATCTGAGACTGTAGGAGGTATCATCTAACCGGCATTCCCTAATTTAAGCTAATTGGGATCCAACCTATAAACCTAGTTGGAAGGGTGTTAATACCGTGTCGAGGGTACTAACAATGGTTATGTGGATCCACTAAACTAATATAATGTCCAAAGGACTAAGTGTGCCAATCCTGAACTGAAGGGTAACCCCTGCGAGATAGACAAGCCTAATCTGATGGGTCACTACTCATATCCTATGTTGGCATGTAGTTCTAGAGTATAGCGATTGCTACTAATGACTCTGCCTATCTGATGGGGAATCCATTATCCCTGCACTTGCTCGGTGCTAAATCCTACTCACAACTAAAAGACACTGAGATAATAAAATGTTCTAAATTTAATGACTGATAATTTTTCTATTCTAATAATGCTTATAATATAATCTGAAGACTATTGTGTAATGTACTGAGACTAGACTAAATAAACAGCTATGGTTTTTGGGTATTCGATGCCCCCGAAACTCAAAAACAATGAGAGTAAAATGATGCTAAAACTTAGAAAGTAGAACATGAAGGCTTTTATTATATCCATCACTCTTGTAGGCATTTTATCAAACACTTGTAGGTCATGGTTTAAAAAACTCATAGGAATGTCCTAAAACATATAGAAATAGCATGAATCTGACATAATAGAGTTAAATCGTGGTCTTGCTCAATAAATACAACATTAAAACATAGAGGATCGAATAATAACAATAATTTCATGATAACATGGTATAAAATCATAGTTTATGGAGATTCATAGGTGAACTCCTAATTTAAAATATAATAACTTGAAAAGATCATAATTTTATAATTAAAAAGGGTTTCTTGGACTCCATGGATGAAATGGGTCCATGGATGAACATCTAACATACTTAATTGATGAATTTCTTGATGTTCTTGGTGAATTCTTGTGGATTGACCTTGAATTTAAAAGTTAGGGTTCTTGATTGGGAGAGAATCTCCTTTGATTTGGGGGAAAAGTTATTAAAATACTGAAATAATGGGTTAATTAGGGTGAATTTTGTGTTAAAGGTTGACTCGGGTGAGAAGAAAAAGACTGTAATGCCCTCAGATTTAAAAATTAGAATTACTTAAAAATTCTCGATTTTGTGAGCAGGCGCGATGTGGCGCTATCGCGCCATGTAACTAGAATTTGACAACTAGGAACTGAGGGCCTTGTGCGATGCGGAGGAATCGCGGTGCCCTTTTGATTCTGAAATTCACCCTTGACGCGACACGCCATTATCGCAACAAGACACTAGAAATGGATAATTGGGATTTTGGCTGACGGTGCGATACAGTGGTTTCATGGAGCTTCACTT
The DNA here is from genome assembly GCF_002878395.1 of Capsicum annuum. NCBI lineage: Eukaryota > Viridiplantae > Streptophyta > Magnoliopsida > Solanales > Solanaceae > Capsicum > Capsicum annuum. The sequence continues at coordinate 144,890,631 of NC_061121.1, read as the reverse complement.
AAAATTGACAATCGTCATTTATGCTTGCTCCGCGACACACTAAGGGTTAAAATGATGGTGTTTAACGACTGAAAATTTAAATTGCCATAACTTCTTACCCGGTTATTGGATTTATGCGAATTTTATATCGTTCGAAAGTTAATTCAATTTCCTATGAAATGGCAGGCTCTAAACTTGAAAATAATTAGTGTTTCAAAAATTTTATATATGATACTCATGTATTGGGACTTAGAATACTCTAAGAAAATGCAGGGTATTACAATGTCTCCCCCTTGGGATTATTCATCCTTGAATGAGATTGGTTAAGCTAAGGGGAAACTAATGCATTAAGTTTATACACTGAACATACATATCTGATGCATGGAATTCATGACTAAACTGATTCATGAATGTACGACTGACATGAACATGATGTGCAACTTAAACTGAGCATGATAGAGAGAAATCTTAAGAAGGGTAGTACCTTATACTGAATCTGGATTCACGGAGAAAAGATGAGGGTACTTGGTCTGCATATCTGCTTTTGCTTCCCAAGTGACTCCCTCAATAGACCGATTTCACCAAAGAACTTTGACTAGTGGAACTTTTTTGTTCCTTAGTCTACGAACTTGATAATCAAGAATTTTGGTTGGAACTCCTCAAAGGAAAGACTATTTTGAATATCTATACTTTCTAAGGGAACAACTACAGCTGGATTACCAATATAGTTTTTCAACAATGAGACATGCAACACTGGGTATACTGAGGCTAAATCAAAAGAAAACTTAAGCTCGTAAGCTACCTTTCCAAAAAGACTGAGAATTCTGAAGGCATCGACATATCAGGGACTGAGTTGCCCTTTCTTGTTGAATCTCTTCATTCCTTTCATGGGAGATATTTTTAAGTACATAAATTCCCTGACCGCAAACTTGAGATCCTTTATCTTCATGTCTGCATATAATTTTTGTCAGCTCTGGGAAGACCTAAGCCATTCTTTGATAAACTGAATCTTCTCTAACGCATCAAACACCAAGTTAGGCCCTACTACTACGGCCTTACCTACTTCAAACCAACTAATTGGAGATCTATATCTCCTACTAGAGAGGGCCTCAAATGGAGCCATACGAATACTGGAATGATAGTTGTTATTGTATGTGAATTCAATAAAAGGCAAATTGTCATCCCAGTTACCCTTGAAATCAACAACACATGCTCTCAGTGTATCTTCTAGAGTTTGAATGGTCCTTTCTACTTGACCGTCAGTCTAAGGGTGAAAGGATGTACTGAGATGGACTTGGGTACTAAGACCCTTTTGGAATGCCTTCCAGAATTAAGAGGTAAAATGGGTACCTCTGTCTGAGATAATAGATAAGGGAACACCGTGCAACCTAACCATCTCTCTAAGATAGAGTTTGGCATAGTCGTCGACTGAATAAGAGGTATGGACTAGCAAGAAATAAGCTGATTTGGTCATCCTACCTACAATAGCCCAAATAGAATCATGTTGATGATGGGTATGGGGTAAACCTATCACAAAAATCCATGTTCACTTCCGCCCAATTCCAAGTGGGAATACTAAACTCCTTCATGGACCCACTAGGATTCTGGTGCTTAATCTTAACTTGCTGGCATGTAGAGCACTTAGCTACAAACTCTACAATATCTCTCTTCATCCTGCTCCACCAATAGATCTCCTGCAAATTGAAGTACATCTTAGTGGACCCTGGATGAATAGAGAAATGCATACCATTCACTTCTTCAAGAATTTTTCATCTTAAATCATCTACACCAGGCACACACAATCTACCCTGATAACGCAAAACACTATCTCTCCCTTGGAAGAAAACCTTCACCTTCTGGTTTGTGACTGATTCTTTTAACTTAACTAGATTAGGATCTATATCCTACTTTTCCTTTACCTCAAAAACTAGAGCTGATTCGGTGCTACTCAATACCCACACACTACCCTCTGCTGAGTCGACTAAGGGAACACCTAGTTGGGAAAGCTAATGAACTTCCTAAGCTAACTTCTTCTTATCATCTTCAACATGATCAACACTACCCATAGACAATATACTGAGAGCATCAGCTACTACATTGGACTTGCTCAGATGATACAGAACACTTATGTCATAATTCTTCAATAACTCTAACCACCTTCTCTGACGCAGATTCAAACATTTTTGAAAGAATATATACTGAAGGCTTTTTTGATCTGTGAACACATCTACATGCACCTCATATAAGTAATGCCTCAAAAGCTTTAAGGCAAACACTACAGCTACTAACTCAAGATTATGAGTAGGGTAATTTCTCTGATGGGGTTTAAGCTGTTCGGAGGCATAGGCTGTGAACTTATCTCTCTACAAAAGGACACAACCCAAACCTACACTGGATGCATTATAGTACATAATAAAACCATCTGAACCGTCTGGTAGAGTCAAGACTGAGGCTGAGGTGAGTTGAGTTTTCAACTCCTGAAAACTCTTCTCGCAGGAATCTAACCACTAAAACTTAACTTTCTTATGAGTTAATTTGGAAATGGGGGATGAAATATAAGAAACCTCTTCAACAAACCAATGGTAATAGCTAGCAAAACCTAAGAAACTCCTGATATCTGATGTAGAGATGGGTCTAGTCTAGCTTCTCACCGCCTTGGTTTTTTAAAGATCAACTCTAATGCCATCACTAAAAATAATATGGCCAAGGAAAGCTACTGATCTTAGCCAGAATTCACACTTACTAAATTTAACAAACAATCGATGGGCTCTAAGAATCTGAAGTACTATTCTGGGGTAGTCTGCATGATTATTTTCATTACGAGAGTAAACAAGAAGGTCATCAGTGAAGACTATGACAAATATGTCTAAGTACTGCTTGAACACTCTGTTCATTAAGTCCATGAAGTATGTTGGGACATTCGTGAGACCAAAGGACATGACTAGAAATTCAAACTGACCATACAAGTTTGGAAAGTTATTTTTAGAATGTCACATTCCCTGAACCTAAGCTGATGATAGCCTGATCTAGGGTCTATCTTGGAAAATTTACTAGCACCCTGAAGTTGATCAAACAAATCATTAATTCTAAGAAGTGGATATTTATTCTTGATTGTGACTTTTTTCAACTGATGATAGTTTTTGCACATTCTGAGAGAACCATGTTTCTTATGCATGAATAGAATAGGTGCTCTCTACGGGGAGACACTGGGTCTGATGAATCCTTTATCTAAGAGATCCTTCAACTGTTCCTTTAATTTTTTGAGTCTAGCTGGAGCCATTCTATATGGCGGAATAGATATAGGCTGAGTATTTGGGAAAAGATCTATTCCAAAGTCGATTTCTCTTTTGGGAGAAACTCTGGGAAGATCTTTAGGAAATACATCTGAGAATTCATTTACTACTGGAATTGATTCAACAGTTGAAGTTTCTGAGTTAGTCTTTGACTCGAACAAGATGGTCAATAAACCCCTTCGATATCATTTTTTTAGCTCTAAGGTACGAGATCAACTAACCCCTAAGAGTTGTAGTAATACCCCTCTATTCAAGGACTGGTTCATTTGGGAACTGGAAATGAACTATTCTATTTCTACAGTCAATTAAGTCATAGCATGAGTAGAGACAATCCATGCCAAGAATGACATCAAAATCCATCATCTTTAACTCCACGAAATCAACTGTCATAACTTTATGAGATACTGTAATCAGACAGTTCTTGTATACCTTCCTGGCTATAATGGAAATACTTTTTAGGGTAGACACTAAAAAAGGCTCTACTAGTATTTTGGGACTGACTCTAAAGTTGATGGCTATATATGGAGATACAAGAGAAAGAGAAGCTCCAGGGTCTAGTAAAGCATAAACATCTAAGTGAAAGACCTGCAACTTACTAGTAACTATGTCAGGAGAATATTTCTGATCTTGCCTAGATTGTAGAGCATATAATATGTTCAGACACTAACCACTGGTAGCACTGGATGCGGCACCCTGCTGGCTCGGGCGACCAGATAAAACTGACAACTGATGGCACTGGCCCTATTGGCGTACATCTCTATCCTACTGAGCAACTACCTGACACTCTCGAATCTGATAGCCTGGCTTGCCACACCCAAAGCACACATCAATACCTACTCTACACTTACCTTGATGGTGTCTACCACACTTTTGAAATAAAAGATTGGTACGAGCACTGCTAACACTAACCTAGGACATAAATCTTGGTGCCCTATCCCTATTTTCATTTCTAAATTTGGGTACTGGAGCACTGGATGAAGATGGTACTGGGGATGAAGGCCTCTAATGAAACTGAGGATTGTTACCACCTTCTAACTTTGGTTGATTGAAATTAAAACTACTCATCCTAGTATTTTTATTTTCTCTCTCCCTCTCCTTAATATTTTGCTCCTCTATCTTTTGAGAATGGACCATCAACCTAGACAATTCTACCTTAATAATAAACATTACAGTCCTACACTCCTTGACCACACTATCATATATGCCAGATACAAACTTACTCATCTTAGACCTATTATCAGCTACCACATGAGGAGCATACCTAGCTAACTAAGTAAACTTGAGGGATTACTCCCTCATACTCATGCTGCCTGGCCTCAAATTAATGAAATCTAACACTTTGGTCTCTTTCAAATCCAATGGGAAGAACCTATCTATGAAGGTGTGGCAAACTCTTCCCATCCAACAGGCCCTGTATCTATACCTCTATCAACTTTTTACTGCTTAAACCAAGTATGGGCTACATCCTGCAATTGATATGCAGGCAACTTGGCACTCTGACTAGACGTCATCCCCATAGCATTCATGACCTTCTGAACCATATCTAAGGATTCATGTGGATCTACTTCAGACTTGGACCCTGTGAAAAAAAGAGGATTCATCCAGGTAAAATCCAAATTCTGCTTGCAGCAATATTAACCACTAGGTTGGTTGAAACAATAACTGGCCATTTATTTCGTGCTGCTACTGAATTGGTTAGAGTAGTGAACGTAGCTCTGAATTCTGCATGAGAGACATACTCGTCCAGAGGATCTGCCTAGATAGGATGAAGAGCTGGCTGGGTTCTTGTTCTTCTTTCATTCTTCTTGGGAGGCATGTTCTGTAAACAAAAAGAAGAAATGTATTAGACAGAGATTTTAACTTGAGTTTATGCTCACTGCATGACATAAATATTGAAATAAGGGAAATTTTTTCCTAAATGCCTTGTAGCCTCTCGTCCATAAGTATGGCATGCACACCCATGCATACGACTCTACTTGACATGGCTTTCAGGCTTCCTAGGACACTTTAAAATATTAGGCTCTGATACCAAGTTTATAACGACCCAAGCCTACCCCATAGTCATTACACGGTGCTTACAGTCCCAAAGGACCACAAGCTAACCTATAAGCTGGAACCTGGAACCTGCTGTGAGCATTGAATAATATATTCATAAATGTGGAAGAATAATTGAAATGCCATAAGGTTTTAATAATAAAATGACTACTGAATTCTGGATCTGGTATAGTACTAAATTTTGAATAATTTGAATAGCTAACTATAGTGTCTGAAAATCCTCTAAATTGAATATTGCGAGTTGATGGGATAGGCCCCAACTAACTCTACTAACTACTAAGATAAATACATAAAGTAATATAATCTATCCTCGAATAATGAGGACTCACCACTGCTATTGTACTGCTGATGATCTGAGGGACTAAGTATAATCCGAGAACTGAGCGTCAGCACCTATGATATGATACATCATAGTGAAAAAGAAAGGTATGCGATCAATACATTGAATGTACTGGTATGCTAAATGTGATAGACTGATATTCATGGTTTCATAAATAGGAATAATAATAACTAACTGATTATACGTGTAAAACTTGGAGCACTTAATAGAGAACATAAAATCTATAGGTACTGAATATATGGAGAAATCTGTAAATACCGAGTATTCATGACAGTCTATAAATATTGAAGATACATGAAAATATGTGGATACTGGGGAAGCATGAAAAAACATAGAACATTGACTGAGTAAAATCTGTAAACCAAAATATTAAACTAAAATACTGATATATATATACTTTGGTCAAACAATTCTAAGACTGCATAACTGAACTGAGACAATATTTAAGACTGTGGGAGGGACCATCTAACCAACATTCCCTAATTTGAGCTAATCAGGGTCCAGCCTGTAACCCCAGTTGAAAGGTTATTAATACTATTCCACGGGTATTAACAATTGTTGTGTGGATCCAGTAAACTGATATAATATCCAAAGGACTAAGGGTGTTAAGTCTGAACTGACGGGTAACCCCTGCGAGATAGTCAAGCCTAATTTGATGGGTTACTAGTTATATCCTACTTGGCTACGTAATTCTAGAGTATGGGGATTACTACTACCGACTCTGTCTATTTGATGGGAAAGCCGCCATCCCTACACTCGCTCGGTGCTTAATCCTACTCTGAACTGAAAGACACTAAGATACTAGACTATTCTCAATTTAATGATTGATATCTGACTATTTTGATAATGCTCATAATACAATCTGAAGACTATTCTATAATGTATTGAGAATAGACTAAATAAATAGCTATGATTTTAGGGTATTCAATACCCCCAGGACTCAAAAACAATGAGAGTAAAATTATGCTTAAACTTGGAGATTAGAACATGAAGGCTTCTATTAAATCATTCACTCTTGTAGGCATTTTTTCAAACACTTGTAGTTCATGGTTTAAAACAATCATAGAAATATTCTAAAACATATAGAAACAGCGTAAATCTAACATAATAGAGTTAAATCGTGGTCTTGTTCAACAAATACAACATTAAAATAAGGAATATTAAATAATAACAATAATTTCATGGTAACATGGTATAAAATCATAGTACATGGAGAATCATGGGTGAAATCATAATTTAAAACATAATAACTTGAAAAATCACAATTTTATAATTTAAAAGGGTTGCTTGGACTGCATGGATGAAAGGGATCCTTGGATGAATATCTAACATACCTTAATTGATGGATTTCTTAAAGTTCTTGGTGAATTATTGAGGATTGACCTTGAATTTGAAAGCTAGGGTTCTTGATTAGAAGAGAATCTCCTTTGATTTGGGAGAAAAGTTATTAAAATAATGAAATAATAGGTTAATTAGGGTGAATTTTGTGTTAAAGACTGACTGGTGTGAGGGGAAAAAGACTGTAATGCCTTCAGATTTAAAACTCAGAATTACTAAATAATTCCTGATTTTATGAGCTGGTGCGTGTGGCGCTATCACACCGTGTCACTGGAATTGGACAACTGTGAATTGAGGGTTTGGTATGATGTGGAGGAATCGCAGTGCCCTTTTGATTCTAAAATTCACCCTTGGTGTGACACATCATTATCGTGACAAGACACTGGAAAAGAAAAATTAGGATTTTGGCTAATAGCACAATGTGGTGGTTTCACAAAGCTTCACTGGAAATTTACAATTGTCATTTATGCTGGCTCCGTGATGTGCTAAGGGTTAAAATGACGGTGTTTGACGACTGAAACTTTAAATCGCCATAACTTCTTACTCGGTTATTGGATTTATGAAAATTTTATATAGTTGAAAAGCTAATTCAATTTCCTACAAAATGGCAGGATCTAAACTTGAAAATAATGAGTATTTCAAAAATTTTATATATGAATACTCATGTATTAGGACTTAGAATACGCTAAGGAAATGCGGGGTATTACAATATCTCCCTCTTGGGATCATTCGTCCTCGAATGAGACTTGTTAAGCTGAGGGAAAATTGATGAACTAAGCCTACACAATGAACATGCATCTCTGATGCATGGAATGGATGACTAAACTGATTCATTAATATACGACTGACATGAACATGATGTGTAACTGAAACTGAGCATGATAGAGAGAAATCTGAAGAAGGTTAGTACCTTATACTGAATCTGGATTTATGGAGAAAACATGAGGATACTTGGTCCGCTTATCTACTTCTGCTTCCTTAGTGGCTCCCTCAATGGACTGATTCCGCCAAAGAACTTTGACTAGTACAACTTCTTTGTTCCTTAGTCAACAAACTTGATGATAAAGAATTTCTATTAGAACTTCCTTAAAGGAAAGATTGTTCTGAATATCTACACTTTCTAAGGGAATAACTACAGCTGGATCACCAATACATTTTTTCAACAATGAGACATGGAATATTTGGTGTACTGAGGACTCACCACTACTACTATCCTACTGATGATCTGAGTGACTAAGTGTGATTCGGGAACTAAGCATCAGCACCTATGATATGATACATCATAGTTCAAAATAAAGTATGCGATCAGTTTTTTAAATTTACTGGTATGCTAAATAAGGTAGGATGATATGCATGGTTTCATGAATAGGAATAATAAATACTAACTAATTATATGTGTAAAACATAGAGCACTGAATAGAGAACATAAAATTTGTAGGTACTGAAAATATAGAGAAATCAGTAAATACCAAATATGCCTGACAGTCTGTAAATACTGAAGATACGTGAAAATCTGTGGACACTAGGGATACATGACAAATCATATAATATGGAGTTATTAAAATATGTAAACTGAAATACTGAAATAAAATACTAATATCTATATGCTTTGGTCAAGCAACTCTAAGACTACATAACTGAACTAATACTATATCTGAGATTATGGGAGATATCATCTAACCGATATTCCCCAATTTGAGACAATCAGGGTCCAACCTATTAACTCAATTGTAAAGGTGTTAATATCATGCCACGGGTACTAATAATGGCTATGTGGATCTACTAAATTGATATAATGTCCAATGGACTAAGGGTGTCAAGCCTGAATTGATGGGTGACTCCCACAAGATAGTCAAGCCTAATTTGATGGGTGACTACTCATATCCTACGTTGGATACATAGTTCTTGAGTATATGTACTACTACTAATGGCTCTGCCTACCTGACGGGGAAGCCGCCATCCCTACACTCGTTAGGTGCTAAATCCTACTCCCCACTAAAAGACACTGAGATACTAGACTGTTCTAAATTTTATGACTGATATCTAACTATTCTGATAATGCTCATAATATAATCCAAAGACTATTTTGTAATGTACTGAGCCTACACTAAATAAACAGCTATGGTTTTAGGGTATTTAATACCCCCAGGAATCAAAAGTAATGATAGTAAAATGATGCTAAAACTTGGAGATTAGAACATAAAGGCTTTTATTAAATCAATAACTATTGTAGGCATTTTATCAAACACTTATAGTTCCTATTTTAAAATAATCATAGAAATGTTCTAAACATATAAAAATAGCATGAATCCGACATAATAAAGTTAAATCGTGGTCTTATTCAATAAATACAACATTAAAATATAGAGGATTAAATAATAACAATAATTTTATGGTAACATGGTATAAAATCATAGTTCATGGAGATTCATGGGTGAAATCACAATTTAAAATATAATAACTTAAAAAGATCATAATTTTATAATTTAAAAGGGTTTTTTGGACTCCATGGATGAAAGGGGTCCATGGATGAACATCTAACATACCTTAATTGATGGATTTCTTGAAGTTCTTGGTGAATTCTTAAGGATTGACCTTGAATTTGAAAGCTAGGGTTCTTGATTGGGAGAGAATCTCCTTTGATTTGGGGGAAAAGTTATTAAAATAATTAAATAATAAGTTAATTAGGGTGAATTTCATGTTAAAGGCTGATTGGGGTAAGGGGAAAAAGACTGTAATGTCCTCAAATTTAAAACTCGAAATTACTGAAAAATTCCTAATTTTGTGAGCTGGCATGACGCGGTGCTATTGCATTATGTCACTGGAATTGGACAACAGGGAACTGAGGGCTTGGTGAGATGTAGAGGGATCACGGTGCCCTTTTAATTCTGAAATTTACCCTTGGCACAATGTGCCATTATCTTGATAGGTCACTGGAAAAGGACGATTAGGATTTTGGCTGACGGCGTGATGCAGTGATTTCGTGAAGATTCACTGGAAATTGACAATCTTCATTTATGCTGTCTCTATGACATGCTAAGGGTTAAAATGACGGTGTTTAATGATTAAAACTTTAAATTGCCATAACTTCTTACCCAATTATCGAATTTAGGTGAATTTTATATCGTTGGGAAGATAATTCAATTTCCTATGAAATGGCAGGCTCTAAATTGGAAAATAATGAGCGTTTCAAAAATTTTATATATGAATACTCATGTATTGGGTCTTGCAAGGATATATGACTTATTTGATCAGTTTCATGGTGCAAAATTTTTTTCGAAGATAGACCTTTGGTCTGGGTATCATAAGCTTAATATTAGGGAGGTAGATATCCCTAAGACAGCTTTCTATACTCGATATAGGCGCTTTGATTTCTTGGTTATGTCATTTGGTTTGGCCAATGCCCCGGCGCCATTTATGGATTTGATGAATAGGGTATTCTATCAGTTTATGGATTTTTTTATCTTTATGTTCATTAATGACATCTTAGTATATTCTAAGAGCAAAGTGGATCATGCTAATCACTTTCGTGTGGTGTTGTAGACCTTGAAAGAGCAGCAGTTGTATGCCCAATTCTCTAAATAAGAATTCTGGTTGAAAGCTATTACTTTTTTGGGTCATATTATTTCTAGTGAGGGGATCATGGTGGATCCACCAAAGTTGGTGGTGGTTAAGAAGTGGCCTAGACCCACGACTACAACTGACTTTCAGATCTGTTTGGGTTTGGCTAGGTTATAGAAGGTTTGTGGAAAGTTTCTCGATGACAGATTCCCTATTGACTATGTTGACTTAGAAGAAGGTAAGGTTCCTATTTTTGGATACGTGTGAGGGTAGTTTTCTGAAGTTGCAGGATAAATTAACTTTGGCTTGAGTTTTAACTTTGCCTAATGGTAATAAGGGGTTTGTGGTTTGCTATGATAAATTCCGGGTGGGACTTAGTTGTGTGTTGATACAACATGATAAGGTAATTACCTATGCCTCTAGGCAGTTGAGAATGCCTGACAAGAAATATCCAACTCATAATCTGGAATTGTTAGATGCGGTGTTTGTATTGAAAATCTGGCAACACAATTTTTATATAGTGCATGTGGACATCTTTTTTATCATAAGAGCCATAAGTATGTGTTCACTCAGAAAGAGCTAAATCTCAGGCAGAGGAGATGGCTTGAGCTTCTCAACGACTATAACATGAGTCTTTACTACTATACAGGTAAGGCTAATGTTGTTGCTAATGCTCTTAGCAGGTTGTTCATGGGGAGTTTAGCTTATGTGGAAAAAAAAGAAGTGGCAGTTGGTGAAGGACATTTGTTGTTTGGATAATTTTGGAGTTTGCTTTTTGGATTTAAAGAATGGTAGTATGATAGTGCAGGAAGTGGTTCGATTATCTCTTGGTGTAGCGATCAAGGAGAAGCAAATTCTAGATCCTATCTAGATAAAAATTAAGGTGATGTAGGTGGGTAAAAGGTAATGATATTTGAGATTAGTGGTGGTAGTACCTTGCGATACCAAGGGATATTATGTGTTCCTAACGTCGATGGGTTACGAGAAAAAGTATTGGTTGAGGCGCATGAATCAAGCTATATTGTTCATCCTAGATGGATGAAAATGTATCATGATCTAAAAATGATGTATTAGTGTAAGGGTGTGAAGAAGGATGTGGCTAATTTTGTGGCCAAGTGCTTAGTGTATCAACAAATAAAAGTTGAGCATATGTGGCTTGGTGGGATGTATCTGGAAATGGATTTGCCGGAATAGATGTGGGAGGTGATCAATATAAATTTTTTTACCGGTCTTCCTTAGTGTCAGAATTTATTTGATTTGGTTTGGGTCATTATGGATAGGATGATAAAGTCAGCTCACTATTTTCCAATGAGGACCAACTTTTTGGCTAAGGATTATGTGAGGTTGTATCTTCATGATATTGTGTAGCTGCATGGGGTACCTGTTTTGACTATCTTTGATCATGGTAGGCAGTTTTTATCTCACTTTTTGAGGTCATTTCAGAAGAGGTTGGGTACTAAGGTTAGTCTGAGTACTGCTTTTCACCCGTGGACAGATGGGAAATCAGAAAGAACTATTCAAAAATTAAAAGATATTAGTTATGCTTGTGTGATTGATTATGGTGGTAGTTAGGTTGAGTATCTTCCTCTTGTACAGTTTTCTTAGAACAATAGCTATTATTCTAACATTGGAATGGCCCTTTTTGAGGCATTGTATGGTAGGAGGTATAGATCTCCTATTGGATTATTCGAGCTTTGTAAGGTGGATATGTATGGCCCGTGTTTGGTTTATCAGGGTATGGGAAAGGTAAAGGTGATTTGGGATAGGCTTAAGGCTGCCCAAAGTCGCCAAAAGACCTATACGGATGTGGCGCGTAGGAACTTGGAGTTTGAAGTTGGGGATAGGGTGTTCCTAAAGGTGTCTCCCATGAAAGTAGTAATGCGATTCTGGAAAAGAGAAAGCTTAATCCATGGTATATTGGCCCTAATGTGATTTTGCGGAGAGTTGTTAATGTGGTTAATGAATCAGAGTTGCCTTCTAGTTTGAGCTCCATTCATTCGGTATTTTATGTCTCTATGTTGAAAAAGTGTCTTGTTGATCCTTTTTCTATTGTTCCTCTGGAAGGATTGGGCATCTCTGATTCTCTGTCTTATGAAGAGATCCCAATTAAGATCTTGGATTGGTAGGTTTATCAATTGCAGACCAAGGATGTGTCCTCGATTAAGGTTCTATGGAAGAACCACAAGGCAGAAGAGGTAAATAAGAGGACATGAAGTCCAAGTATCTGCACTTGTTTTCTACTTTGGATATTCGTGTAGTAAGTATGTGTTCTTGATTATATCTTTGCTTTCTAACTTGGTTAAAGGCTAGATTGATGTTTGATAATGCCATGACTCGGGTCAAGGGTACAGGTTGTATGATCAGATACTACTTGGCTTAGATGGTCGTATGTTGGACACTTTTAAGGTCCAAGGGGAGGCCTAGGTACGAGTATTGAATACCACTCATATAATGAGGTACGAATAGTATGGGTGGTCGTAACCTCCCGTGGGATTTTTATACAGTTTAAGTTGCAGCAATCTGGACATTTTCCCACTTAACCTCTTAAGGCCTCATGACTTATAACTCTTTTGGGACATTATGTACCCTAATATTCTAATCTTAAACACTTAGAAACTCTCACAAATTCTCTCTAAGGCTCTTGGACAAAGGAAGGCTAAAGTTACATCTACAAGATTAATTTGGGGCTTGTACGGGTGATTTCTCTCCATCATCTTCGTAATCTAAAGCAAGTTACTAATCCCTCATTGTTAGATCCAACTAAAGACATATTTTATGAATTATTTCATGGCATAATTATTGTATGGTTTTGGGTTTTCAATCATGTGTTGGGGGTTTTGATTTTAAATGCTTGGTTATGGTTTTCCCATATTTTAATTATGGATTTACATATTTAATGGTAATTTGGACAATTGGTTGCATGGGAATGGTAAACTGGTAATTGGTTTTGGTTTTGAAAACACTAAGCCACCATCATGTTTGATAAAATTACTATGAGAATACTTTTACAATATTGTTGGAATTTTAATGGATCATTACATGGCATAACTTGGTAATAGAACCCTAAATGGCATAAATGGTTTGGAATGATTAAATGGTGAGGTTTGGTGGTATTGGTTATGGATAATTAAACATCATTGTGGGGTACAAGAGAATCCCCTAAGCAAACATAATAATGGTACACTTTTGGGGCACATGGGAATCCTCCAAGTTAACTCAATAATGTAATCTATGGGTACATGGGATTCCCTTCTTCATAAAAGGTTGGATAATAACATTGCTTGCAAGCTATAGTTGGTATGATGATACCATTAATGATAACCTTGGTTAATAATCAATGGAATAGTGGCTTCGTTGTGTGGTAATGTTTTTAATTGGGCAATAATGGTGGGGTATGATAGCTAACCGTGAAGGTGCGAGTCCAAATGACGATCACTGGAAACTCATGTTTGCTAACATGAGGATTAGGCATGGCAATACTATACTTGAGGGGTACACGAGAATCCCTTAACACGTGTATATATGTATCACATAGAGAGAAAGGTATACGGGAATCCCCTACTCCTATGGTATCTCTACTTTGTGCAGCTACATGTATCAGGTCCCGTCCAGGGGATGAAACTACACTCATATAGCCAGGTTAATGGTTTTAAATTGATGCCAAACCCTGTTCCCTCTTCCTAGCATGGTTATATATATATATATATATATATATATATATATATATATATATTTATATATGTATGGTTGTGAATGCATATGGCTGGTTTTAAAGGGTGTCAGTATTTTATCCTTATCCTGAGTACTTTCTAGCGTTCAGCTGCTAACCGTTCTTAGATCGGCTGTATCTCCACGCGATGTAGGGACCAACCATTCTACCCTACCTACTTTGTGATTGGATCTGGGATCAGCTATTCGATTGAAGCGGTGAGCTTCTATATTCCGAAAGCATCCATTTTATATAATGGAAGTCTTTACATACTTTGGTCATTTTATAGATATTGGGTTTGGCTATGGTTGGGGGAATGTTAAAATTGGATACTATTTTCCTTTGGTTAGAGGATTTATGGAACTACTGTAGGTTGGAATGGGCGGTGTTGGTATTGGTTTCAGACTTGGTATTGGCATTGGTATTGGGGTTGATACCGTTTGACTAAATTTATGATTGTTCCATCCTTTTATGTTATGTTATGGACAGGAACTTGGTTTTTATATTTGTTAGCTTATGGTTGTTGGTTGGTATTGGATTGTTGGACTTGTTTGGGTTGATCATTGTTATAGACCTATCCCAGAGTCTTGAATTGTAATCAATGCTTTCATGTTATACATTTAGAATCCATCTAACTTGGGGTCTTCATATTTAGAGGTTTGGTTGGGTAACGGGGGTGGTCCCCAGTCCTGATTGGACATGGGATGCCCATTATGACAAGGCCCTGGTTTGGGTCATGTCATGCTGGCTTTTATAGGAGGTTCATTATAAACTTCTCTAAAATTTCAAATCCTCTACATAAGATTTTAGAGAAGGAGATGAAATTTGTATTTGATGATGTATGTCTCAAGGCCTTTGAGTGCCTTAAGGAGCGGTTGATCTTACCTCCTATTATTGTATCCCCTGATTGGTGTTTACCATTTAAGTTTATGTGAGATGCTAGAAGAGTGGCCTTGGGTGTTGTCCTAGGTCAAAGACATAAGAAAATTTTTCACCCGGTCTATTATACCTACAGGGCATTAAACCCTCATAGAAAAACTATACAGTCACTAAGTAGTAGTTACTTATGGTGGTTTTTGCCTTTGAGAAATTCTGGCCCTATTTAAGAGGGACCAAAGTCATAGTTCACATAGATCATGCAGCTTTGAGGTATCTAATATCGGAGAAGGATGTTGTACCAAGGTTGATACATTAGGTCCTCTTGGTTCAAGAATTTGACATTGAGGTGACAGGTTAGAAGGTCACTGAGAACCAGGTTTTTGATCACTTATCTCGCCTAGAGGAGAAAATACAAAAGTTAGGGGATGAGCTTAATATAGATGATACTTTTCCAGATGAGTAGGTCTTAGCAGCATCTAAAGACTTAATCCCTTAGATCACTGATTTTTCCAACTATTTGGCAAGTGATCTTGTTCTAGAAGATTTGTTGTTCCAGCACCAAAAATGCTTCATGCATGAGGTAATGAAATTTTTCTAGGATGAGCCTTATCTCTTTTGGATTTTCGCGAATGGTGTTATTCATAGATGTATTCCTAAGATGGAGATGATAAGCATCTTTGAGGCTTGTCGTTCATTGCTAGTTGGGGGTCATCATGGTGGTAGTTGCACAACCCACAAAATTCTACAGTGTGGGTATTTTTGTCCAAATATCTGCAAGGATGCTCATGATTTTGCTCAATCTTATGACCAGTGTCAGTGACAAGGCAATATCTCACAGAAACATGAACTCCCCGTGACACCTATTTTGGAGTTAGAGTTATTTGGTGTATGAGGAATTGATTTCATGGGTCCGTTTGTGAGCTCATATGAGATGAAGTACATTCTAGTGGCATTCGACTATGTTTCAAAGTGGTTGGAAGTGATTGCACTTTCAACAGTGAGGATCTAAGTGTCACTATGTTCTTGAAAAATAACATATTTTCTCAGTTTGACACTCCACGTGCCATTGCTATTGATGGTGGGTGTCACTTCTGCAATTATCTTCAAAAGACCCTTCTTGAAAATATGGTGTCAAGTATAAGGTAGAAATATCTTACCATATGCAAACGATTGGGAAGGTTTTGTTCTTCAATCGAGAGTTCAAGTCCATATTGGCAAAGACTGTGAATGCCAACAGGATAGATTGGTCAAGGAAGTTACATAATGCTTTGTGGGCCTATCGGATAACTTTTAATACCCCCATAGGTGCCTCTATGTCATGACCCAAACCAGGGCCTAACCATTATGAGTATGTAAAGTCCAGCGAGGATTGGATACCACCCTTTTTTCTTAGCCAACCAGAACTTAATATAGCTAGCAACGGATAAATTTCAAACATGTAACAAGATAGAATAATGTAAGCTTAAAGGAGTGTAAGAAGATCCACAACAATAACTTATCCACCGTAATCCAGAAAGCCTCTAAAAACAAATCAATCTAAGTCGTGACATGCCCCCAACAATAGCCAAAAAAAAGTCAAAATAAAAATCTATGATGATGGATAAACCAAGAAGTAAGGGCCTTTTGAAAAAATGAGGCTCACCACTTCAATCTGACTGCTAATAACCCTAAAATCTTATCATTACACAGGAAAAGAAGAAGTGTCTCTATGTCCTGCATCGCATGGGGATACAACATAAACCTTAACTTAGGCTGTTTAGCTTAACCAGAAAGTCACCCATGGCCTATATGGGTTCAGCTCTCCCCAAGTTGAATGGCCCTAGTGCGTGTAGTCCTACAAACCAAAGAATAACCATATGTACATCTGTACCATGGGGGACCCGAGCCTCCCGGTCATATATCAAGGGTGACTTAAGCATCTCATCATTTAACATGGGGGACTCAAACCACCCAATCATTTAATAAAGGGGACTCGAACCACCAAATCATTTAGACAATTATAGGTCCCTTGGGACCTCCACTTTTATGGCCCAGCTACACAACCCCCTTTAAGCCTAATTAAAATACTTTTCACACATTCCCATTTATTGAACCAATTTATTTATTAAGGCATACCATTGGTATCATCATATCAACTTTACTTGCAAGTTAACATTATTATGTCATATCCATTATCCATCATATAGGGGAATCCATGACCTCTTTGGTTCAATTATTCATTTAGATGGGGAATGCACAATTCCCAAAGTTCAATAAAATCAATTTTTGGTTCATTAGCCTTTTATTCCATGTAATAGTATAAGTGAGCAAGTCAAACCATGTGATAAAACCATATTTCAAAATTAAGTTCACAAATGGGTTGAGAGAATGCAATTTCCAAAATCATATGCCAAGCCAAAATCATAAAATTGGGGGAAACCATGACCCCTTAGTTTACTCATCATACCCATGCATCCCACAAGTTCAAAACCAATAACAAATAAAAAATAATGCGTAATAAATCATACAAAAATAGTTTAAGAATCAATCATTCCAAAGCCCTCAACTCATATCAAAACCATCGACAAATACTCGCATATAACCATTTAAATTCATGATTTAATGTAAGAAAATTTTAAGGATGGAGTAACATGTCTGAAAGTATCAGAATTATGGAGGGAATTCCCCTTTGAAAGCTCTAGACAATCAATCTTAAGAAACCCTGGGTGTTCTTTGACTTAGGGATTTGAGATAGTAAAGAGAGTGTTTTGATTTGTTACATGATGGAAATAATAACCAAAAGGTGTTTTATGATTGTTGCTCGTAAGTGGAGAAAGAGACAATTTACCAACATGCCCTAAATTACAAGCTAAAAAATTATCGCCAGTGACAACGGGTCACCATACGACTCATCGAGTTTCCTTACAAGCTGTCACCACGACTTGTAATCAAAGATTAATTCTAGGCATCCTCTTTGGTTAGATCACGAGTCTCACCCTATGACTTGGGACCAAATAAATATGACTCGTATAATCGTAATCATGGTCACAATAGAAAATATGGGCAATCACACTGGTGAGACCATGAGTCACACATTATGACTCATAATGTCTCACCATGACTCATCAAGTCCCAACCATAATCAGGACAAAAACTTAGGAAAATACTGGAAAACTTACTATTCAGGCTACAATTTAGGTCATACGACACATAAGGAGTCATCATAACTCATTAGGTCTAGTTGTTGTTGGGGTCGTGATCTCAAAGGTCAAGAAATTTCCAAGGGCAAAAACCTGAGGTATTACATTCTCCCCAACCTCTTAGGATAATGAATCCTCTAACGGTAAGTCAACACATCCATTAGCACGATTTAACACAAAACATAATTTTTCTTTCCTTTAAGAAAGACAAAAAACAAAGATATTAATAAATACACATACCTTAAGCATGATTATCCAAAGCGGGAAACAAGAATGAATATTTGCACTTCATGTCTTCTTCGGATTCCCAAGTAGTTTCCTACACCTTATGGTTCCTCCAAAGAACCTTCATCGAAGCCACATCCTTAGTCCTCAAACAACAGACTTGCCTATCAAAATTTTTACTTAGGCTTCCTCATGAGACAAGAAACCCGAAACACCCACACTCTCTAAGGTAAAAATCAAGGAAAGATCACCCATGCATTTCTTTAATATTGAAACATGAAAAAATAGGGTGAATGGAACCAAAACTTGAAGGCAACTGCAAGTTATAAGCCACATTACCCACTCTCCTCAAAATCAAGTAAGGGCAAATATAACAAGGACTGAGCTTCCCTTTCTTTCATAATCTCAACACTCCCTTCATGGGTGATACCCTTAAGAACACCTAATCACCAACATTAAACTCTAACTCCCTACGCCTTACATACGCATAGGACTTTTGGTGACTTTGGCCGGTTCTAAGACTATCCCAAATCACCTTCACCTTCTCCAATACTTAGAGAACCAAGCCTGGATTGAACAATCTTGTCTCAAGAACTTCGAACCGTCCAATAGGAGAATGATATCTCCTACAATAAAGATCTTTGAAAGGAGTCATTCCAATACTAGAGTGATAACTATTATTATATGTAAACTCTATGAGAGACAAATGATCGATCCAACTACCATCAAAATAAATCCCAAAGGCCCTTAGCATAGCTTCGATTGTCTGAATAGTTTTTTTAGCTTATCCATATGTTTGAGGGTGGAAAGTGGTGCTAAGGTTCACTTTAGTCCCCAAGGGTCTCTAAAATAATCGCCAGAAGTGACATAAGAATTGTGTACCTTGATCAGAGATAATGGAAATAGGTGCACCATGCAACTTGATGATCTCTTGACTGAATAGCTTAGCATAATCCTTCATAGAATGATTAGTCTTCACGGCAAGAAATGAACATACTTGGTTATCCTATCCACGATGACCCAAATTGAATCAAATTAACTACGGGACTGTGAAAGACCAGTAATGAAATCCATATTAATCACTTGTCATTTCTAGACAGGAAACTCGATATCTTGGGACATACCATCTGGCCTCAGATGCTCTACCTTTACTTGTTGGAAAACCATGATCTTAGCTACAAATTCAGCCACATCCTTCTTCATGTTATTCAACCAATAAATCTCTTTAAAATCATGGTACATCTTTATCGAACCAGGATAAACTATATACCTTTACTTATAAGTCTCATCCAAGATCCTCTCTCGCAGGCCATAAATATTGGGAACACACAGTCTACCATGGTACCTTGAGATACCATCACCACAAATTTCAAAAACCAGGACTTTCTATTGATGCACATCATTCTTGATCTGCAGCAAAATAAGACCCAAAATCTAATTCTCCTCACATCAATATCAAGAGATGACTTTACCTCCTCTTGAAAAATCACACCACTACCCTTAGAATCTAAAAGATAAACTCTAAGATTTGTGAACTGGTAAATATCCTTCACCAACCCCCGTTTCTCCTAATCCACATAAGATAGGCTCCCCATAGATAACTTTTAAGAGCATCATTAACCATATTAGAATTACCTGGGTGATAGTGGAAACTCATATCGCAGTCTTTGAATAACTCAAGCCATCTCTTTTGCCTGAGATTCAACTCTTTCTAGGTGAACACGTACTGCAAGCTCTTCTAGTTTAAATATATTCTAGCATGAACTCCATACAAGTAATGATGCCAAATCTTCAAAGAAAAAACAACAGCCAAAAATTCCAAATAATGATTTAGATAATTTTTCCATAGGCCTTCAGCTACCTGGAAGTGCATGCCACTACCCTACCATACTGCATCAATACATAACCCACTCCCATTAGGGATGCATCAAAATATACAATGAAATAACTATTACCCTTGGGTAGGGTCAAAATCAGAGCAAAAGTTAACTTATCTTTCAAATTCTTAAAGCTACCCTCACAATTATCAAACCTCAGAAACTTTACCTTTTTCTAGGAAAAATTAGTAAATGGGGTAGAGATCAAAGAGAAACTCTCCACAAACCTCCTATAATACCCAGCTAAATCTAAGAAACTCTAAATATTTGTTGGAGTCATGGGTCTAGGCCACTTTTTAACCACCATAACTTTCTATGGATTCACCATGATATCTCACTAGAAATAACATGACCTAGAAAATTAAAATCATTCAACTAGAACTTAGCCTTAGAAAACTTAGCTTACAAATTTTGATCTTTATGGGTCTGCAATACTTTGCAGAGGTGATTGGAATAATTCTCTTTACTCACAGAATATTCCAATATGTTATCAATAAATACAATGATGAATAGGTCCAGGAACTGATGGAATACCAAATTCATAAGATCCATAAATATCATTAGGTCATTAGTCAAACCAAAAAACATGACCAAGAACTCATAATGGCCATACTGGGTAAGAAAAGCAGTCTTAGGGATATTTGCCTCCCTAATCTTCAACTGATGATATCCTGACCGAAGATCAATCTTTGAAAAGTAATTAGCACCATGAAGCTAGTTAAACAGGTTATCTTTCCTCGTAAGAGAGTATATATTCTTTACAGTCACCTTATTCAACTAGCAGTAGTTTATACACATTCAAAGGTACCCATGCTTCTAACACATAAAAAGAATAGGAGCACCTCATGGCGATATATTAGGGTGGATAAAACCCTTAATAAGAAGATTCTTCAACTACTCCTTAAGCTCTTTTAACTTAGTCAGAGCCATTTTATAAGGAGGGATAAAAAGAGGATGGGTATCCAATACTAGGTCTATCCTAAAGTCTCTTTACTTATTGAGAGAAATACCAAGAAGATCATCAAGGAAAACCTCAGGAAACTCATTAACCAAAGAAATGGATTGTAAAGAATGTCTTTCAATATTAGAATACTTCACACAAAATAGATGGTATAAACACCCTTTGGAAATCAATTTCTAAGCTCTTAGATAAGAAATGAACCTTCCTTTATGTACTATGGAACTCCCTTCCCATTCTATAATCGGCTCATTAGGAAATTTAAAAATGACCTTATGGATCCAATATTCTAGAGAGGCATAGCACAAAAGGAGCAAATCCATTCCCAAAATAACATCAAAGTCTAATATGTAAAACTCTATCAGAAAAACTAATGGGACATCCTCTCTTAAGAAATCCCCTTTTTATGTCAAGGCTAGGTCTCAAAGAGGTGATCATGTATGGTCTAAATAGTATTGCTTTCTTCCAATTCTCTTATGTTTAAGACATGTACCTCTTTCTGCTGAACTTGTATTTTCTTAATGACATTAATTAGTTATTAATACATGGTTTTGATGTTGGTATTGATATAGTTGAGGATGTTTTACATGGTTGGTTTATTAATTGATTTTTTCATGGTTATTTATACAACATTCATGTTTTATTTATTATTTGAACATTGTGAAATGTATGGGAAGGGTAAAGATTATAGGGTTTGACTTATCCACCTATGTAATTGAATGATTTAAAAGGGTTTAAAAAGTGAACATAGATATTAAAGGCCTTATTTTTTATGTCTTGAATTAATGAATAGCAAGGGGGTCAAGGCATTCCCCTAAATTAATGTAATTATTATGGTTAATAGATAAGTTGTAAGCGTAAGGGTATGATGATTCCCATGTGTTCCTTAATGATCGGTTTATTGAATAATAAATAGGTTATGTAAAATTTATTTAAAATTAAGCTTAAAGAGGGTTATGTAGCTAAGCCATAAAGGTATGGGTCTTGAATGACTTGTACTAGAAACTCGTGTTTGTCGACATAAGGTTTGGTCTTGATAACCTATGTGCATGGTTCACACCATTAATGTATATTTGTATCTTGGATTGACTGGAAGATAGGGCATTCCCTGGTCTTCCTCGATACCTCTGGTTTATGTAGCTAATATTCATCGGGGCCCTTTAAGTAGGAGGAACTAAACCTATTTAGCCCGATATTGCCTATTTATGACAGTTGAGCTATATAGTCCAGGTTAAAGTTTTAAAGTGCTTGCTAAGCCTTGTTCCCTGCCCCGGTATACAATATATATATATATATATATATGTATTTTCATTTGGTGGTGTGCATGAGTTTTGAATGGTTTAGAATTATTATTAATAGCATATTTTATTCCTTTATCCTTGAGTTACATGCTAGCGCTCCAACTACTAATCATTTTTAGACATTGTATCCCCATATAATGTAGGAACTTGGTATACTTTTACTCCTCCCATATAGTGATTTAGCATTTGTGGTTAGTTCAGAAGTTGACTTGAAGTGGTAAGAGTTCATCTTACGGAAGAATTCATTTCATGTTTCATTTCTTATGTTATAGACTTTATTTCATATTTATTTTTGGCTATGGTCGAGAGCAAGTCCCGACACTTTATTGATACTTGATTTTGTTAGAGGCTTTATGGATACTGTGGTCATGGGTATTATGGATAGTTTTAAATTTTGATTTTATATAGTCTTTTAAGTTTATCTTTCATATCTTGCTTTATATTTGTATCCATTTGCTGCTAGGTGTTGTTGGATATATTAGAATATGCTCAGGGGTAGTCTACGATCCTCAGTGGACTTGAGATGCCCGTCACAACTAAGACCTAGTTTGGGTCATGAAAAAGTTAGTGTTAGAGCCTAGGTTTTGGTGTAATAGGTGCCTAAAAGGTTGTATGGATTCGAGTCTATTGCATGGGTATGTAGTATTCCATACTTATGAGGTATAGGCTATGAGTTATTTAGGAATATTTCTCTTTCTTGTTATTTATTTTTGGGCTATAGAGTGTGAGGTCTTGAATCTTTCTAATGTCTATTTATTTACCTTTCAGATTATGCCTCCCAAATAATTTGATAGTCGTAGAGACTCTTCTATTTTGATTGGGGATATGTGGATGGAGATTGCCCTACTCCTAGGGTATAGACTTTGTCTAGGGTCACTATTCTGACTATTTTCATAGAGTTCCACCAATCTCCACTTATCCTTCTTTAGCTGGTGGTACTCAGACTTAGCAACCTTAGGGAGATATTACTAATGCTAAGTTTTACCAATCCATTCAACTGTTGACTCAGTTGGTGACATCTTAGTCATTTTAGATAGGTTCTGTTGGTATTGATGTGAGTTTTTCTGAGGCCACTAGATTTATCCAGTTAATGAGGATGAGACCTTCTACTTTCATGGGTACTAAGGTGGAGGACGATCCTCAAAGTTCTATAGATGAGATAGAGAAGATCTTTTAAGTTATGCATCTTACTAAGATAGAGAGTGTTGAATTAGTTGCTTATCAGTTGAAAGAAGTAGTATACCAATGACATAAACATTGGGAGAAACTTAGTGGAGATGGTGTTTATTCTGCTTTGTGGGATGACTTCTCTAGTGCTTTTCTAGACCGCTTCTTTCCTCAGGAGTTAAAGAAGGCAGAAGCAGAAGAGTTTGTAAACTTAAAGCAAGGCATGATAACAGTAAAGGAGTATGCCTTAAAATTTCACTAGTTGTCTTGATATGCTCCTAAGCTAGTGTCTAGCTTGAGGGCTAGAATAAGGAAATTTTATTTTGGTTTGTCTTATGAGTTAAATTTAAAGAGCAAAGTTGCCTTGTTGAACAAGGATATGGACATCTCTAGACTAATAGTATATATGTAGTAGGTTGAGGAGGAAAAGAAGAAGTAAGCGGATATAGGGGATAAGAAGAGTAAGAAGTTGTGGTATTCAGATTTGGATTGAGGTCAAAAATAGTGTGGTATAGATGGTGGTAAGTGGTCTAAGAAGTAGTGGGGAAACTCCAAATCTTATTCGATAGCTAGTGCTATTTATCTTAAGCTATCAAGGATTGTCATTTCCAAAATGGAGATGGTTCTCAGGCGTAGGGTGCCCAATCTTAGGACAAATAGTCCGCTCCATCATATCTTTCATGCTAATTTTATGGGTGGTTGCACCATGAATTTTGTGATGGGGGGAGGAATAAGTATTATAAATGCATCCAGTCTAGACATATTCATAGGAACTGTCTTTCACACGATATTGCTATGGGGGAAATAAGGTTCCTATTGCGAATTCATCAGCTTCTTCACTAAAAGGTGCTACCTCTGGCTCCAGTACCATTCAAGACCATCTTTATGTTCTCACTACCCATCTAGAGATCAAGGCGTTACCTAATGTTCTTACTGGTATGTTCAAACTTATCTCTCATGATATGTATTGCTTGCTTGATCTCAGGTCTACTCTTTCTTATGCAACCTATTTATGGCTTTGTATTTTGGTTTTGATCTTGAGTGTATTTCAGACCCTTGAGTGACCGGTGGTTTCTAGAAGAGTCTACATAGTTCGTGTGGTATCTATTGGTGGTAGAAAACTTTACTGGATCTATTTGAATTAGACATGATATATTTTGATGTTATCTTGGGGATGGTTTGGTTGCATTTTTCCTATGCCTCTTTAGACTATCGAACCCATAAGGGCATCTTTAAATTTCATAATAAGCTTATTATTAAGTGGTAAGGAAGTTTCTTAAAGCCTAAGGGGAGTTTTAATATCATATCTTAGAGCCCAAAAATTTATTTTAAAGAGGTGTCTTTCTCATTTGGTCCGGGTTAAAGATTCTAACTTGGAAGGCTCTTCTTTTCAATCAATTCTCGTGGTTACTAAATTTCCCAAGGTCTGTCCTGATTATATTTTTGGTGTTCCTCCTAATAGTGAAATTGATTTTGGAATTCATCTTGTTTTGGACACTCATCCTATCTCTATCTCTCCTTCTAGAATGTCTCTGATTAGGTTGAAGGAGCTTAAGGATCAGTTAAAGGATCTTTTTGTCAAGTTCTTATCCATCCTAGTGTGTCTCTGTGGGGTACTTCCATTCTTTTTGTATGTAAGAAGGATAGTTCTCTTTGGATGTGTATTGATTCCTATAATTGAATATGGTAAAGGTAAAGAATAAGTATCCTCTTCCAAGAATAAATGATTTGTTTAGCCAGCTTCAGGATGCTAAGTGTTTCTCTAAGATTCAGCTCCGTTCAGGTTATCATCAGCTTTTGATTAGGGAGGAGAATATTCCTAAGATTGCCTTCTGTACCCGATATGGACATTTTGAGTTCTTAGTTATGTCTTTGGGGTTGACAAATGCCTCCATTATATTTATGGATCTTATGAACTGTGTATTCTGTAAGTTTTTGGATTTGTCTGTGATTGTATTTATTGATGGCATTTGGGTATATTCAAAGATTTAGGTGGACTTTCCAATCACCTCTGTATTGTGTTGCAGACTCTAAACGATTATTAATTGTATGCTAAGTTTGCTAAGTGTGAGTTTTAGTTGAGTGTTGTTACTTTTTTGGGTCAGGTTGTTTCTAGAGAAGAGATCATGATTGATACACAGAAGGTTGTGGTGGCTAAGAAGCTTTCTAGACACATGACTCTAACTGATATTCAAAGTTTCTTGGGTTTAGTGAGTTATTATAGGAGGTTCATGGAGAGCTTTTCATCATTTGTTATACCTTTGACTATTTGATTCAGAAGAAGGTAAAGTTGCTATGGTCAGATGCTTGTGAAGGGAGTTTTGAGAAGATGAAAGATAAATTGACTTCTGCTCCCATTTTAACCCTTCCTAAGGGTAGTAATGGTTTCATTATTTATTGTGATACGTCCTGTGTGGGACTTTGTTGTGTTTTGATGCAACATATTAAGATGGTAGTGTATGCTTTTATTGGTTCATAAGAGAAATCACCCAGCTCATGATTTGGAATTATTAGTTGTAGCTTTGCATGGAAGATTTGGTGGCATTATCTATGTAGGGCTCATGTTGACATCTTTTTAGATCATAAGATCCGACAGTATGTTTTCACACAGAAAGAGTTGAATCTTAAGCGGAGGAGATGGCTAGAGCTACTCAAACATTGCGACATGAGTCTACACTATCATCTAGGTAAGGCTAACATAGTTGTTGATGCTCTTCAATGGTTATCTGTGTAGAGCTTGTCTTATGTGATGGAGGAGAAGCAGGACTTGGTGAAGGATATTCACCATTTGGCTAATCTTGCAGTTCATCTCTTAGATTCTGATAATGGTGTTGTGTTCGTGCAAGAGGTAGCGAGGTAAGCTTTTGGTTCTTAGGTAAAGGAGAAAGAAGTGTTTCATCCTATCTTTATGCAAATCAAGGATGATGTGGGTAGGTAAAAGGTGATGTCTTTCGAGATTGCAGGTTATAGTACCTTGAGGTACCAAAGGAGGTCATATGTTCCCAATATGGATAGGCTGCGAGGTAGAATTTTAGTCGAAGATCATAAGTCGCATTATTTGTTTTATCCTAGTTTGATGAAGATGTATCATAACATTAAGGAGATTTATTGGTAGAATAACATGAAGTGGTATGTAGTTAATTTTATGGCTACGTGTATGATGTGTCAACAAGTGAAAGTGGAACACTTGAGACCTAGTAGGTTGTCTCAAGAAATAGAGTTGCTTGTAAGGAAATGAAAAGTGATAATATGGATTTTATTACTAGACTTCTGCGAACTCAAAATAATTACAATTTTATTTGGGTCATCATGGATAGGATGACTAAGTCGGCTCACTTCTTTCTAATAAGGACTAATTATTCTGCCGAGGATAATACAAGGTTCTATATTCAGAAGGTCGTAAAGTTTTATGGTACTCCAGTTTCTATTATTTTTTGATTGGGGTTCTTAGTTCTCATCTTATTTTTGGAAATCGTTTTAGCGAGGTTTGGGGACTAAAGTGACCTTTAGTACCGTTTTCCACTCCTGATGGATGGACAAATGGAAAGGACCATTGACACTTTAAAGGATGTACTTTGAGCTAGTGTGATTGACTTTGGTGGTAGTTTGGTTGACTACTAATCTCTTATCGAGTTTTCTTATAATAAGAGTTATCATCCTAGCATTTGTATAGCATCATTTGAGGCTTTGTATGGTAGGAGGTGTAGATCCCCTATTGGATGGTTCAAAGTTGGTGAGGCAAGGTTGTTCGATCTTGGTTTAGTCTAATAAGCTATGGAGAAGGTAAAGGTGATCTGAGATAGGCTTAAGACTGTCCAAAGCCGCCAAAAATCCTATACAGACATGAGGCAAAGAGAGTTAGAGTTCAGCGTGGGTGATTGGGTGTTTTTTAAGGTATCTTCCATGAAGGGAGTGATATATTTTGGAAAGAAGGGGAAGCTTAGTACCTATTACATTGGTCATTATTTGATTTCAAAGATAGTAGGAGGTGTTGCTTATGAGTTAGAATTGCCTACAATTTTGGGTTCTATTCACCCTATTTTTCATCTGTTCATGTTGAGGAAATGCAAGGATGATCCTTCCTTGGTGGTTCCTATTGAGAATATTGTGGTCTCGAATTCCCTGTCTTACGAAGAGGTCCTAATGGAGATCTTGTATAGACAAGTTCATAGATTACGGACTAAACATGCATTGTTGATAAAGGTCATTTGGAGGAACCATAATGTGAAAGAAGCCACTTGGGAGGTGAAAGATGATATAAATACTGAGTATCCAATTCTTTTCCATGCGATAGATGAAGAATCTTGATGTATAAATTTAATTCTTCTTTGTTATTATTCAGGTTTATCTTTTGGTTTCTGGTGTGTTGTTATCATTCTCTGGGAAATATGTCCTAGTTTATCATACAAGAATGAATGATCCTAAGGGGTGATAATGTAACACCCTTAAAATTTTAGGTATTTTATTTTTGCCTTTCCCGTGCACAAAATATCAGTTTTGGACTCAAATTATGTTCGGGGATGTTAAAAGGGTAACCCGAGAGAGTTTTTAAATTTTTTGATGGGGTGGGGCAGGTTTGGGTAACAAAGGCAGTAAGACACTTCGATAGCCCCACATCACGGATACAGGGTCTCTATTATAGGGTCCGCAGCATGGAGGCTACCCTCTGTGATGAGGTCCACGTGCTATAGACCTATGTTATTTACGGGATGTTTTGTTTACTTAAAAAGGGGAGAGGGGTAGTGGGGTATTTTCAGCTATTCAAGACTTTTAAAACATACAAGGACCGATATACATTAGTTTTTCATTATACAAAGGTCATTATTCACTCTTAAACATCCTGTCTCAAAAAAATCTCCTTTTTAAGTCAAGGCTACGGCTCAAAGAGGTGATCTCTAGGGTCCAAAGGGTGTTACTTTCTTCCAATTCTGTTACGTTTAAGGTATGTACCTCTTTCCCCTGAACTTGTATTTTCTTAATGATATCAATTATTTATTAATGCATGGTTTTGATGTGGGTATTGATGTAGTTGAGGGCTTTTTGACATGGTTGGGTAATTAATTGATTTTCTGAGATTATTTATGCAACATTCATGTTTTACTTATGATTTGAACATTGTGGGATACATGGGAAGGGTAAATGGGTTTCGAGGTACTATGGTTTCTCCCAAATTACTTGGTTACGGTTTTGGAAAATTATGTTCCTCAACCTGTTTGTAAAATTGTCAACAAATATGCTTTTGTCACTTGGTTTGACTTATCCACCTATGTAATTGCATAATTTAAAAGGATTCAACAATGAACATAGATATTAAAGGGCTTGTTGGCTATTTCTTTATTTGATGAACAACAAGGTGTCGAGGCATTCTCTCAAATTATTGTGATCATTATGGCATAGAGATAAGCTTGCAAGGTTAAGGGTATGACAATGCCCATCTATTCCTTAAGGTCGGTTTATTGAATAATAAATGGGTTATGTGAAACTTGTTTTAAATTGGGCTTAAAGGGAGTTATGTAGCAAAGCCGTTAAGGTGTGGGTCTTGGATGACTTGTACTTGAAACTCGTATTTGCCAACATGAGGTTTGGTCTTGATGACCTATGTGCATAGTTCACACTATTAAGTTATATTTGTATCTTGGATTAACGTGGGGTCGGGGCATTCCCTGGTCTTCTTCTATACCTCTGGTTCATGTTGCTAACGCGTACTAGGGCCCTTTCAACATGTGGGGTTAAACCAATATAGCCCGTGGGTACCTATTTATGATAGTGGAGCTACATAGTCAAGGTTAAAGTTTTGAAGTGCATGCTAAGTTTTGTTCCCTACCCCAACATATAAATATATATATATATATTTATGTTTGTATGTATGTATGTATATATATTTATATATATATATGTATGTACTTGCATTTGATGGTATGTATGAGTTTTGACTGGTTTTGAATTATTATGAATGGCATTATATTTTCCTTTATCCTTCAGTTACATGCTAGCACTCCAGCCGTTAACCATCTTCAGGCGTTGTATTCCCACGCGATATAGAAACTGGCCATACTTATAGTCCTCCCTCACAGTAATCCAGTGTTCGTGGTTAGTTCGGAAGTTGAATTGAAGTGGTGAACTTTCATCCTTTGGAAGACTTGATTTCATGTTTAGTTTCTTATGTTATTAAATTTTTTCATTTTTGTTTTGGGCTATGGTCGGGGGCATGTCTCGACACTTTATTGGTACTTGATTTTGTTAGATTCTTTGTGGATACTGTGGTCATTGGTATTGTGGATGGTTTTGTATTTTTATTTTATAGTCTTTTGAGTTTATCTTTCATATCTTACTTTAGATTGGGATCCATCTGCTGCTAGGTGTTCTTGGTTATATTGGAATAGGCTTAGGGGGCGGTCTCAAATCCTTGGTGTAATTGAGATGCCCTCTGCAACAAGGGTTCGGGTCGTGAAGACCTACTAGTGACAACATCGAGAGACACCTAATTAACCATGAACCTGGGCTCTAATACCAATCTTACACAATCCAAACCAGGGATTGGCCGTGTAGGGTATCTCAAATACAACCAGGACCGAAGACCACCCCCAATACCCAACCATTGACCTCCTTACACCCTATGTCGGATGAATTCCAAATCTATAACAAGTGAATATCAATTTAAAGACATTATGATAAATTTACTACCATAACCAACTAGCCACAACCAAACAACCAACAAATACCAATACCAATATTGATACCGTCTATATCCACATTAGTCCGTCAAAGCCTCTAATCGAAACCAAAGAATATTCAGGACATGCCCCCGACCATATCATAGACATAAATCAAAAGAAATAGTAAAGAAATATAGAAATCCATAGCATGAAATATGGCCTTTTGAAGTATGGAAGCTCACCACTTGAGTCTGACTTACGAGCTGATCCCAAAACCTAGTCAAAGTTCAAGAGAGGTAGAAGTGTGTCCAGTTCCTACATCATGTGGAGATACAATGTTTGAAGATGGTTAGCGGGGTAAATGGTAGCATGTAACTCATGGATAAGGATAAAATAATGCCATCAGTTCAAACCAAGTCAAACCAAACTACATGTTCACATCCATGGACATCCATGTATATACATATATGGGTAATGATGGGTAGGGTATGGGCTTAGCATGAAGTTTGAAACTTAACCTCAGTTTTTGTAGCTTTATCATCACAAATCTACCCACGAGCTATATGGGTCCAGTGTTACTCCCCAAAAAGGCGCCAATGCGTGTTAGCAACATGAACTAGAGTTACCATAGATGACTGGGGCTCCCTTATACACTTCTCCCTCTATGATACATATATAAATATATACACTTGGGGGATTCCCTTGTAACCCACAAGTACATGGTCTTCAAGACTAACTCTCATAGCAGCAAACATGAGTTCCAGTATTAGTCCTTCGAACTCACACCTTCATGGCTAGATAACACAGCTTCCATTATTGTCCAATTAAAACATGTAACACATAATCCAACCATAAATTTTATGAGTCAAACATTAAGGAACTATTAAGTGGTATCATCATACTAACCATATATTGCAAGCAATTTCATTAGCCAATACTTAGGAGATTTCCATGTACCCCACTGACTCCACTGTTAAAATCACTCGAGGGATTTCCATGTAACCCACAAAGTTTTCAAAACCATCTGTAACAATTAATCATTTGTGTTATGCATTAGTTTCAAGAAATAAACCAAACCAAGTAATAATGCATAAACCAAAATCAATTATGCAAGTGGATTGAGGTTATTACCAATTTCCATACCAAACTAATTAATTTGGGGATTCCTTTGTACCTTTATTTCCATCCACCATTCCCATCCACTCCAATTCATTTACCAACCATCAATTTACGTATAATAGTTTCATAGATATCATTGAAAAGCATTTAGACAATTTATGTTAAAAACTCTTAACCCATAGTTCAAAAGCAACATCAATATCTTATGAACAATGCTTTAAATTGGATGATTTTACAAAATTGACAATGAGGAAAAGTAACATGCCTAAAATACCAAGAAATTTGTAGAATAAAGCACCCTTAGAACCCTAGATGACCACTTTTCTTGCAACCCTAGCCTTAACTTAAACAGAGAATTTGAGAGAGAATTGGGAGTGATTTATTGGGAATGAAGTGATAATGAATCCCTAAAGAAGGGTTTAAGTTGTGGGGTCCAAGGGTTTAAACTGGGAAATGTCCAGAGTGCCCTCAACTTAAATAATAAAAAAGTGTTTCCTTTTATTATGAGCCAACCATCGACTCGTTACCACACCTTACTACTTGACCCCATGAGTCATAGAGTTCAAGGGCCAAAAATCTAGGGTGTTTTACCTCAACTCATATCAAAAACCATGGACAAATCCACATAAATAACCACATAAATTCAAGATTTAATGTAAAACAAGTTTAAGGGTAGAGTCACATACCTGAGAGTATCATAATTATTGAGGGAATTCGCCCTTACAAAATCTAGACTATCAAACTTTCTTTGACTTAGGGATTTGCGAGAGTAAAGAGAGTTTTTTGATTTGTTAAATAATAAAAATAATGACTTTAAGGTATTTTATGTTCTTAGGTATTAAGTGGGGAAATGGGAATCGACTAACATGCCCTTAATTAAAAGTTGAAAATATATCGCCAATGACAATGTGTCACCACACTACTCGTAGGGTCCTCTTATGATGACACATAGTCAAAGCAGTACCTTAAGGAATCCTCTCTAGACAGGTCACGAGTCTCACGCTACAACTCATGACCAAACTATATGACTCATATAGTCGTAATCATGGGCTCAATAGAAAATATGGGAAATCGCACTGGTGAGACCATAATTCACACATTACGACTCATAATGTCTCACCACAACTCATAATGTCCTAACTGTAGTCAAGTTAGAAACTCTGGGAAACCTTGGACAACTTACTAGTCCGGCTACGATTTGTGTCGTACGACCTGTAAGGATTCATCTTGACTCATTAGGTCCAGTCATTATCTGGGCAGTGAGCTCAAAGGTCAAGAAATTTCCAACGTCTAAAATCTGGGGTGTTACGCTCTCCATATCAGCTTGTGTAGGGAAAGGCATACCACTTACTGGTATAACATGATCGTAATACACTGCGGGCGTTGAAAAAACTTAATCTGGAGTGGCATGATGCAACTAAGTTGAGTATGAGGAAGGTGAATGAGTTGGAGAAATTCTAGCTCAGTTCTTATGAGAGTTCTATTCTATACAAATAAAATATAAATTTGTATCATGACAAGAAGATCAAGAAGAGTGTATTTGAGCTCGATGATATAGTCTTATTATTTAATTTAAGACTTCACTTATTTTTGGCAAGTTGAAGTCTAGGTGGTATGGACCATTCACCATACTTAGGGTGTTTCCACATGGTGCTATTGTGCTTAAATGATGTGGTGAAGTCCTGTTAAAGGTGAATGGGTAGCGTGTCAAACACTATTTGGGTGATATTAATAAGGTGTAAGTGATTGTTTATGTAAGACTTGGCAAAGTATGAGTAGCCAAGGAAACTGAGCCGTGCTGCGATGTTAAATCTGGTACTTTATGGTAGGCCACCAATGGGCTTGTGGGTGAAGTCTGAGTAACAAACATAGCCATGTCATATCGCGATGTGAAATCAAGCATTGGGTGGGAGGCAACCCACTATTTTAGTATTCACATTGTTTTTTTTGTAGGTGTATAACAAGAGGAACTACCTAGAACATAGTAAAACATTGTAAATTTTAGAAAATTCCAAGTAAGGGGGATTATTGATCTACTTATGGGAGTCATAAGTCCTATTTAGGACAGGTAAGTGATGCAATAACTGTCATAGTGAAAATTCTAAGAATTTTTGGGTCTCTGAACTTCTATTTATGAACTCACATATGGGGGTTAAAAGTACCACCTAACAACCTTGTAAGTGGTATCATAAGTGTCAGAACAAAAGTTCAGAGGGACATAAATTTTTTTGGTACTTACGACTTACCACTTCCGGACCATAAGTGACAGAAAATTTTTGGGTCCAAATTTTAAAAATCTGGGTCAGACCCAAGTGGATCTTACCCAGACCGGCCTATCAACACTTTTAAAAGCCTAAAATTCATCTCATATGCCCCATATTCTCAGAATTTGTAACTCCCACCTAAACTCAAACTCTTTAACTCCCTTCTTAACTCTAGAAAAGGCAAAACTCCTTCATTAGTCCATCATTTGCATGCTTAAGAACATTCGAAGGTTAGGGTTTTCTTCACTTCTTGAATTTTCTACTTCCATATCTCTCAATCATGGTAAATTTCCTTGCCCCTACTAGTAATTTATTGTGCTTTAACAAAAAAAAGTGAGTTGGCACTTGAATATGCTAGAAAATTATTTAAAACTCAAAAATCTTATTTGTAGGATCCTAGAATAATCTAAAAGTTTAAATTGATGCATTGTTCTTAAATAAATAATATGTGATCATCCCTATCCCAAATTATGTTTTCCTTACCTGTGTTTCTCAACTTGATAAATGTTGTTGTGTGTGGAATGGGGGTTAATGGGATAGATACCCTGTATGGGTATATGAAATTTGTAAAAAATATAAGTACTCTCGGAAGGGTACCTACGATGGCACCTATGAGTCACATAAGTAGCACTTATGGGCTGTATGTACCTTTGTCAGTGTCAAAACTTAAGCCCTAAATCATCCGGGATTTATCTAGAATTTATGAAGGCCACTTAAAGACCATAATTTGCACCTACTGCCCATATATGGCCTTCGTAGGTTCCCCACCCTAAAAGTTCTCATTTTTTTAAACTTTTCATTCACCTCTTCTCTTTTAAGAACTAACAACTGATTTTTTGGGTAATATGGAATCCAAGGTAACCATGAAGAAAGGATGGTACTCAAGGCTTAAGAATGAATCCCCTGAGCACAGTGGCTTAGTGGAGGAGTACTCAGTTGTACCAGACACACAAGAGGCTCCCTGAACTAGGAAACAAAGATAGGCTGCAGCTGAAGTTGTCATTGCAACCACTTTAGGCATCCAAGACACCTAGTCTGCCTCATACAGACTTAGTTGGGCACTAATCCAATATCTACATAGAACAGGGACCTAATCTCTATATCTAGACCAGTTTCTAGGTTGAGGATAAAATCGGCCAGGATATCTACACCACACTCTCCTCCCCAATCTAAGAAGGAAGATCTAGCTTTAGGATGGGCCTGAGGAGAAGGAGTCAAAGATTAAACAATAGGTTGAGTATAGATATGTTTATAGTGTGGGTGAGAAAGAGGTCACTCAGGGCCGCTAGTCTGAGGAAGGGCCATAGGATGAGTCGGCCTCAGTGAGTGAGCCAGTGTCAACAGTACCCCAGTATAAGGAGGGTACATTTTATGTGCCACTTTAGGTTTTATCTTCTTTAGTACCTAACACAGATCTCCCTATAAAGGATCCTTACCTCCCATTCTACCACTAGTTGAGCCCGTTTTAAACTCTAAGCATATCTCAACTGTGCTAATAGCTGAGATAAACCTAAGATGGTGTGTAGAGGACATATGGCATATTTATGAGAGATATCACTTTATTAATGAGGTGGTTTAACCTAAGAGTACTATTTAGGATGATCAGAGGTTTAAGTTATTAGGGCTAGTAGGGGCACCAAATATGCAGGCCTCTTTTGGGCAACACTAGTTGGGGTGGATAACTCAGCCCCAAGGATTTTATAGTTAGGCCTTGGTGCAGGAGTTTTACGCCTCCTACACTACCACAGTTACCTTGGTCACACCAAAAGGATGAAGAGGCATAGAGTAGCCCCAGCTAGAGCGTACTTTGGTGAGGGGAGTTCAGTTTGATATTTTAGTGGTGGCCATCTATCGTTACTCTTTGGGCTTAATATTGACATAAGATAGATTCACCATAAGAGATGTAAATTCTAGATAGTAGAGGCTAGGTTTGCTAAGATAGATTTCCAACTAAATTTAAGACTTAGGTGAAGATAGCCCATGGATTGAGGTTAAGGGGGAGATTAAGAAGGCAGCATTAAATTTCGCTGCCAAGTTTTGGTGGACAGTGGTATGCCAATTATATATGATTGCATCAAAATACATGGGATAGAGTTGCACTAGGTATGAGTTTGTTGGCAAGATATAAGGTTGACTTTACAGTGCTTATCATATATGAGATGCACAAATAGACATATGATCACTCTTATTTTTCCTTACCTAATACAGAGGTTATGTGATAAGAAAAGTATTCTTGAGATGTTTGATATGGATAGAAGACTTGATGTGAAGAGAACTGCACATACTACTATGATAAAGGATACAACAAACTCGGTCCTTGCCCAAAGAGCTCGAGCAGATCCAATAGTTATTTAAACCTATTTTGTGGGGCCTCCAGCTCCAACAGAGCATATTGAAAAAATAGAAATGGATGTTGATGAAGTGGGTGTTGATGTTTCTATGAGCGACCAAAGAGATACGACCGAGGTAGCTATAGAAGGGGAGGGGACCCCAGCTACTTCTACTTTATCCTTGGCCTCCACTTCTGAGAGGGTTGGGGCATCTTTTGTGCCCCCTAAACCCACTTCCAATACCATGGATCTATTTACAAGGTTCATAATAGTACCTCATAAGTTCTTATAGAGCCTAGTAGAGTGGCAGAATACGACTACCACCCACCTTACTGATATTGATTTTGAGTTGGCCTCATAATATGCACAGATCAAGCCTTGGGTTCAAATAACATTATAGAGTGTTGAGACTTTAATATTTACAATTATTGAGGCTAAGATGCTGGAGTTCACTAGAAATATTACAAATCTGAATCAAAGATTATGAGGGGTGGGTGTCAGCTCAGTTTAGAGATATACAGGCTCTTGATATAAGAGGGATTTGAAGGTGATGATAACACTACGAATAGAGGTATGCTCTTTCACTGAGAGTCAAATTCTTTCCATTCTTTTAGTTATCCTTTTATTTACTAATCTGATGGCTCAATGTGGCCCTAGATACTTTGATTAATTTGTGGAGAAAGAGAAGGTCCCAGTGGTTGGAACCAAAAGAGGTACAGAGGAGAATATATAGGTCCCTTTTATTCCCTTTGATCAGTCCTTTAAAAAGGCCACTCTTGAATCTAGGGATTCTGCAGTGGCAGATGCATTTAATATCATAAGATAGCAGTGGGTGCATCTTCTAGTCAAGCCCCGCCACCACTAGTACCTCCACCAGTTAAGATACCAAATACCTCAGACGAGAATGATCATAAGACAAACGCCTAGTGTGTTCTAGGTATGTCTTTACTCCCTTTATTTATATTGTAGTTATGCCCAGGGGATAGTACATCATCTTTTAGTTGGTGGTGGGGGTGTACCATAGTTGCCATGAGTTCTTACTGTCATGCTTATTTTACCATCAGTCATGGTATGATAGTAGAACCAAAATTTCTAGGTTATATTTTGATTTTGTTTTGTGTTGTTTTTGTCTAACTAGAATGAGAAAAAATACCTAAATGCAGTTGAAGTATTTTTTGTTTTGATTGTGGTTAAATGCTTTTCAGAAAAATTATGCCTCTCCAAAAAAAATTTTATAAATTTTTTTATGTGCTTATATATATGTGACCATTGTGGATCTTGTGGCATTTGGATTAGGGACATTATAATCATAGCTAGCATTTGCATGAACCGGATAGGTAGTATTTGGTGATACAACCCCGTGCCATGTGAGTCTGAGATACTTACTTAGTTCTCTTTGTGTGTTAAATGTAGAACTTTCTCAATTAGTCTTGCCTAGGTTGTAGGATAGTCAGTTAGGAAAGGATCATAGATTGTTCTTGAATTAGTCAATTTTAGCCTACATAACTTTCCAAATGTGAATAAGTATCACTTGATCCCTATTTTGAGTATATATAGACTATTTTTCTTGTTTTTATCTTTCACCTTCCTAATTTAGTTACAATAAACCTCTTTTGGCCTTGGTCCACATGGACATTATGCATCTCAACTCAGGTAAATCGTTTATGTTTAGGGTGTCTATCATAGGGGTCCATGACTAGAAGTGGGTATGAAGAAAGGCGTAAATAAAAGAAAATAAAAGAAGGTTGGGTATGGTATTAAAAAAAGAAAAAAGTGAAAAAAAAAACTATACCTAACCTAAATAAGCAAATAACAAGAGAAAAGGGAGAAATAAGGGTGGAATAAAAGAAAAAAAAGTTGGTGGATAAGTGGACCCCTAACGTAATTGTAGTGCCAAGGAGGCTTAGTCAGTAAATTCCTAAATCTACCATACTGTCCCCTAAGCCTACTTTACAAGCCGAGTAAAGTCCTATAGTGATCCTAGCCCGATTTCCAAAAAAAGCAGGGTAAAGAAAATAAGGGCAAACCTATGGTATTTTTTTGCACATTATGGAACTTTGTTTGAGAGTGTGAGTGTCTTGTAATTGTCCCTGCATTAACATGCATTATTATACTGAGTTAATGGGACTTCTTTGTTATGTGCATGGGTTGTGTTGCTAGCTGTTTATCTATTTGGCTAGTGTAATTTGTATATATGTTTGATTATGTGTTGTTAATGTAATGCCATAGCTTGATTCCCTTATGTCACACTGTTGGGTTACATTAATTCGCACAGTTGGTTTTCAAAGATTAAGAGTGGGTGGGGGTTATGTTTTCCAACTTAAATTGAGATTGACTGCCATAAGTATCTTAGGTTTCTCTTGGTTAAAGTATCATGTTTTGTCATTTTGTGTTTTATTGTTTTTTTTATGTTTTTGTTGCTTGCATACATGCACATAATCTAAGTTGAGGGTGTTGATGTGCCATTTTCCTCTATGAATTTTTGGTCTCTTGGAACTATTTACCATCAACACTACTCAATTGATGTGACATGGTTTCATGGAACTGTCGATGCTTAAAATTGGAAAATATGAAAGTACTTAGGTTCATTTAGGTTCATTTAGGTAGGTATTATGTGTTTTTGTGTCTATTTTGCAAGAAACTAGGTTTTGGAGCTGAAAAGGAAGAAAAAAAGAGTTATGATTTCAGAAGGGCCCACTTATGATTCCACTTACTTGGCGTAGGTCCCACCTACAACTCGTAAGTGGCTTATCATAGGTATCAAAGAAGAAACTTTAGAGAATCAAAAGTTAGAATTAAGCCTGTCAGCTACGAGGGATCATCTATGGCCTATAGGTACTACCTACGGCACCGTAGGTACTAGTGTAATAGTTGTAGAATTGAAGTTCAGAGAAGCTACAGATGGAGGATTTTTCCTAGTACTTATGATAGGGAAATCTACTAAACGTAAGTACTACTTGCGCCCTGTAGGTATCCATGTAAAAAGAGATACTACATATTTGAGAAGTCTGCCACTTACGATGGCCACCTATATGGCGTAGGTACTACTTACTACTCGTAAGTGGTGCCTTAAGTGGACACCAACTTAGTTTTACCTGTACATTTTGGCTTAGATTTCAAGGTTTGTATGTACTCTATAAATACTCTTTTAATGTTTTTAGTCAATTTACGCACTCTTATTACTCATAAACATATTGATTTCACGATTGACTTTTGATCTTGGAGTTCTTGTGTTCTTGGTTTTTTGTTGATTAATAGATTTGAGACTTTAGTTTTTATTCTTCCACTCTTGTGAGATTACTTCTACACTTCTTTATTGAATTTCATGGCATTTCTTGTATCTATGAGTGGCTAAATCTGTAGTACCCCGTACTTCTACCTAGCTTGAAATCATCCCAAGAATGTTAGAAACTTACTTTGAAATATGAAGACATTTTTGTACACGTGGAATTTTTACAATTTTCATATGGGAAATTGAATTAGCTTTCCAACGATACTAATTTCATCCAAATCCGGTATTGGAGTAAAATGTTATGGTCGTTTTACTCAGAGCTGTCAGATTTACCCAGGTGCGACGGCCAGGTTGACGGACCGTCGATCTAGCGATGGACCATCGATTTAGCGAAGGACCATCGATCTAGTGATGGACCATCTCCTAGACCATCGCAGCCAAGGCAGTAAGTCAACCTTATGGATAAGGTGTGATGGACAAGTTGACGGACCGTCAAACTTGCGATGGACCATCGCCCAAGCCATCGCTATAAGGCAGTGAGTCTTTTTTTTGGTCCACGTACTATGATCAAAATAATGGACCGTCAGCCAGCGACGAACCATCGCGTGAGCCAACATAGGTCCCGTTCAGTGAATTTTAAGTCATTTTTAAAGGGTATTGTGGTCTTTTTCCACCCATTTTAATCCCAAATTATATAAGACCAAGGCTCATAAGTTCATTATTCATTCAAAACATCAAATTAGGTTTCCTCTCAAAGATAATCCCCAAGAATAAGATCCAAATCCTTCTTCAAGAAACCAAGAAATTCAAGTTCTTCAAGTCCAAGAACTTCAAGAAACTCACAATCAAGGTATGTTATGTGTTGATTCATGGGTACCTTTCACCCATGAAGCTCAAGAATCTCTTTCCAAAATCTATGATTTGTGTCTTGATGAATGTTAATGATTCAAATTGAATTGAAATTTACGTTCATGATGTTTTGGGATTTTGATTTATGTTTTAAATTATATATTTCAATCGTTAACCCTAGTATATGAAGATTTGCATAAAAATATGATAAACCCCCTTTCAAATTACAAGTTGATTGATGTATCCATGATTATTAGATGTGTTGATGATTGTTTAACCAAAGCATGTTCCCCATGTGTTTGACTAAATACCTATGTGAAAGAAAAGTGTCATACTTGTAAGGTAATATGAAATCCCCATTTATGTACAAGTTTATGCATGTCAAATGTTTGATGAAATGCCTTAATAAATGAATTAGGGGTTGTGATATTGGTCATGTATTCAAGAAAGTCATACTTTTTTCAATTTCTTTCCATCGAGTCCTGGGGGTACTTGTAACCATAAAATATAGTCATGTGCCTATATTTAGTGTCATGATTTCATGATATCCTCAATCAAGTCATGCTCCATAGAACTAAGTCAGTCATGTGACTAAGGAAAGATCAGTAATACAATAATCTCAGTACTATTCCACCAGTCAATGAAACTCAGTTAATTCAATCCAGTTAAGTTCAGTAATCCATATTTAGTGACTATTTAGATTGGAGTAGGGATTATCATCGAGTGAACCTAAGGAATGAAACACACACTGTCAGATGAGGGTGTAATTCTTAAAAGTCATCCTTGCATTTCAGAACTATGTAGCCAGCATAGGTTAAGGCATCAACACTATTAGATGAGTTTTGATGAGGTGGAAAAGATTTGTCAGATGAGGGCCCCACCATTCTCTTTTGGGGACACTATCAGATGAGGGTCACTCATAGCTCGTCCTTACCGGTGGCACGGTATTGACACCCTTTTAATTAGGGTTACATATTGGACCCTAACTCAGCCATAATGGCTAATTAAGGGCATATAGGTTAGATAAATACTTCCCATAGTTTTAGTTACAGAATCAGGACTTTCAAATACAGTTAGTCAATATCAGTAATAGAACTCAGATAGTTCTACAGAATTTAGGACTGTTAGATACAGTCAACTCAGAACAGTATGGAACTCAGCTAGTTCTCTCTGAATCTAGATTGTCAGATACAGTCGCTCAGTATCTATGATTTCAGTTATACAGTTATCAGTATCTCATGTTATCGGTACTCAGGTTCAGTAATCATGTTGTCACAAACTCAGTTACAATTATTATGTATTCATGCATGCATTCTCACGTTCATGTTACCCATTCAGTTAGTATAGTTCATTCATGTGAACCCTTTGTATTCATCCTACCTCACATGTAAACCATTACATTCAAACATATTGACGCATTTGTGCTATGGTATTTTATACCATAGGTTCAGAAGTGTAAGTTCCAGAGCACTAATAGCATTCTAGTCATAGTAGTTAGAGTTAGCAGTGAGACCTTACCTTCAAGGACATGAACAGTACTTTATTATCTCATTAATTAATTTATTAGTTGGAGTTAGTTAGGGATATATCCCATTAACTACTTATTCAGATAGTTCAGTCAGTTAGAGGTTTTTCAGACTATTATGTTCAGACAGTTATTTTAGTTGTTTTGGGTAATTCATACCCCATTCAGATGTTATATTTTTATCAGTTATGTTACAGTTTTTAACCTTATGGTCTTTCAGTCTTTATTTTCATATTCATACAGTATATTATACAGTGTTAAAGTACAAATATCAGTCATGGGTTATCTTATGGTCCTTTAGGGTCATAAGCACCATATAGCATTTCGGGTACCAGATTTGGGGCATTACAAACTTGGTATCAGAGCCTAAGGTTCAATAAAGTCTTAGGAATTTTGAAAGCCGCACCTTATAGTGTTTTGTACATGGGTGTATTTCGCGCGACATTTATGTATAGAAGGCTATAAGATGTTTCAGGAATAGTTTCCCTTCTTTTAGTATTTATGTCGTGCCAGTGAGCATAATCTCTAGTTAATCTCTTAGTATGGTCTAATCTATTTCTCCCTTTTTTTCTATTGAACATACCTCCTAAAAGAAGAAACGAGAATCAGTCAGCCCCTCAGCTTGAAGAACCTTTGGGCGAACATGTTTCTCATGCAGAGTTCATAGCTGTATTCACTACTCTTAATCAGTCAGTTGCTACTCAGAATGAATGACCAGCTGTCATTCTGGCCAACCCAGTGGTTAATTTGGCTGCAGCCAGGATTTGGGACTTTACTCGAATGATTCCTCCATCATTTCTTGGGTCTAAGTCAGATGAGGACCCTTATGAATTTATCGATCAGGTTTAGAAGGTTACGGATATCATGGGAGTTACTTCTTGTGAGAGTGCGGAGATAGCTACATATCAGTTTTAGGATATTTCTCACACTTGGTTCAAACAGTGGAAATTAGAAAGGGCTATAGATACAGGGTATATTGAATGGGAGGGGTTTGCTACTGCCTTCTTAGATAGATTCTTTCCCCTAGAGCTGAGAGAAGTTAAAGTGTTAGAATTTATCAACCTTAGGCAAGGAAACATGATGGTGAAAGAGTGTTCTCTTAAGTTTACTCAGTTAGCCAGATATGCTCCTCATATGGTTGCAGATAGTAGGGCTAAGATGAGTAAGTTTTTTCTATGGGGTGAATAATAGTATGGTCAATGAAAATAGTGATATGAACATAACCAGGCTTATGAATCATGCTCAGCAGATAGAGCAGCAAAAGATTAAGATGAGAGAGAAGCAGAATAAAAAAGCAAGGACAGGTAGTTTCAACTTTTCTCAGCCCTAATCAAAAGGAGGAAACCATTCTCAGTTTTGTGCTAAATCAATAGTTCCATCTCCTTCTTTATCTAGTGCTCTAGCTCCTAAGTTCAGGGATGGTAATAGAGTTAGAGCGCCAGGCTCTAAGTCTCAGGGTAGTGTCTGCAATGCCTAAACTAATCCCTTTTGTCATACTTGTGGTAAGAACCATAAGGATGCTTGCATAGATAGTAGTGATGTTTGTTTATGATGTGGCCAGCCAAGCCACAGGTTCAGAGATTGTACCCAGTTAGGTTATCAGGGTCAGCAGAACCGTTCCCCAGCTCAGTACAGTCGCCCAAATCAGCAGGGTGCCACTTCTAGTGCTACTATTGGGCAAATCCCAAATCAACTTTATACTTTCCAGT
The DNA here is from genome assembly GCF_002878395.1 of Capsicum annuum. Classification (NCBI taxonomy): domain Eukaryota; kingdom Viridiplantae; phylum Streptophyta; class Magnoliopsida; order Solanales; family Solanaceae; genus Capsicum; species Capsicum annuum. The sequence continues at coordinate 144,847,086 of NC_061121.1, read as the reverse complement.
CCCGACAAGATCAAGAAAAATCTCCTAATGTGGTTACTGGTATATTACAGATCTTTCATATGCATGTTTACATTTTTATAGATCCAGGTGCTTCCTTGTCTTTTGTTACTCCCTATATAGCAGGTGATTTTGGAGTTAGTCGCAAAATTCTAGCAGATCCTTTCTCAATCTCTATCCTAGTGGGTTGAACCATCATAGCCTGGCGGGTATATAAGAACTGCCCAGTTATGATATTTCAAAAAGTCACTTCAGTAGACTTAGTCGAATTAGAGATGACTGATTTTGATGTCATTCTTTCCATGTATTATCTTTATTCATGCTATGCCCCAGTCAACTATAGAAAAAGAATAGTCCAGTTCCAGTTTCTGAATAAACCTGTCCTAGAGTGGAAGGGTAGTACTTCAGTGTTCAGAGGCCAGCTTATTTCCTACCTTCGGTCACAGAATAATATCCAAAGGATGTGTCTATCATCTTGTTCAAGTTAGGGAAACTATTTCTGAAACTCCCAGTCTCGAATCAGTCCCAGTAGTGAATGAATATTCAGATGTCTTTCCCATAAATCTTCTAGGAATTCCTCCCGATAGGGAAATAGACTTCAGTATTGATCTTCCTCTAGATACTTAGCCTATCTATATTCTTCCATACCGAATAGCACCAACAGAACTCAGAGAATTGAAAGAGAAGTTGAAGGATCTCTTAGATAAGGGGTTCATCAGTCCCAGTATTTCCCCATAGGGAGCACCAATTTTATTTGTACGCAAGAAAAATGGTTCTATAAGAATGTGTATTGATTACCGTCAGCTCAATAAAGTCATGGTAAAGAACAAGTATCCTCTTCCCAAAATTGATGACTTGTTTGACCAACTTCAGGGTGCAAGTTATTTCTCTAAGATAGACCTCAGATCAAGCTACCATTAGGTTAGAGTCACAGAATGTGAAATTTCAAAAATAGCTTTCCGTACTTGGTATGGTCACTTAAAATTCTTAGTTATGTCCTTTGGTCTTACCAATGCCCTAGCAGCTTTTATGGACTTTATGAACCGTGTGTTCAAGCAGTACTTGGACATGTTCATCATAGTCTTCATAGATGACATCCTTGTTTATTCCAGCAGTGAATATGATCATGCAGACCATCTCAGAATAGTATTGCAAACTCTCAGAAATCATGAATTATTTGCCAAATTTAGTAAGTGTGAATTTTGGCTAAGTTCAGTAGCATTCCTTGGTCATATCATTTCTGGTGATTGTATTAGGGTTGATCCTCAAAAGACCAAAGCAGTAGGAAACTAGCCCAGACCTATCTCTCCATCACATATCAGGAGTTTCTTGGGTTTCGATAGCTATTACTGATGGTTTGTTGAGGTATTTTCTTCTATTTCATCCCCTATGTCTATATTGACTCAAAAGAAAGTCAAGTTTCAGTGGTCAGATCCTTGCAAGAAGAGTTTTCAGGAGTTGAAGAGTCGACTTATCTTAGCTCCAGTCTTAGCTCTTGCAGATGGTCTAGATAGTTTCGTGGTGTATTTTGATACATCCATAGTAGGTTTGGATTATGTCCTCATGCAATATGGTAAGGTCATCGTCTATGCCTCTAGACAGCTTAAACCCTATAAGAAGAATTATCCTACTCATGATCTTGAGTTAGCAGCCGCAGTTTTTGCCTTGGAGATTTGGAGGCATTATCTATATAGAGTTCATGTAGATGTGTTCACAGATCATAAGAGCCTTTAGTATGACTTTTCTCAGAAATATCTTAATCTTTATTAGAGAAGTTGGTTAGATCTCTTGAAAGATTATGACCTGAGTGTCCTATATCATCCGGGCATGGCCAATATCGTGGACAACGCTCTCAGTAGACTATCTATGGGTAGTGTTACTCATGCTGAGGATAGTAAGAAGAAGTTAGCATAGGAAATCCATCAGCTTGCCAGACTAGGCATTCATTTAGTCGATTTAGAGGAGGGTGACATATGGGTTCAGAGTAGTTCACAATTATCTCTCGTTTTCGAGGTGAAAGAAAAGCAAGATAGAGATCCCAGCCTCTTCAAGTTAAAAGAGCGAGTCAAGGATCAAAAAGTATAGGTTTTCTCCTAAGGAGGAGATAGTGTAATGTGTTTTCAGGGTCGTCTATGTGTTCTAAGTGTAGACAACTTAAGGCAACAAATTCTCGCAGAAGCACATGGTGCGCACTACTCTATCATCCAGGGGCCACAAATATGTACCTAGACTTGTGGGAAATCTATTGGTTGAGTGGGAAGAAGAGAGATATTGTAGAATTTATGGTTAAGTGCTCTACATGTCAGTAGGTTAAGATAGAGCATCAAAAGCCTAGTGGGTCCATGCAGGAGTTTGGTACTCCTACTTGGAAGTAGGAAGAAGTGAACATGAACTTTGTGATAGGTTTGCCTCGTACTCATCGCCAACATGATTCAGTTTGGGTCATTGTAGATAGGATGACCTAATTAGCTCATTTTCTTCCAGTCCATACCTCTTATTCATCCGAGGACTATGCCAAACTCTATATTAGAGAGTTAGTCAGATTGCACGATATTCCATTATCTATTATCTCAGACATAGGTACCCAGTTCACCTCTTATTTCTAGAAAGCGTTCCAAAAAGGTCTTGGTACCCAAGTTCATCTTAGTACAGCCTTTTATCCTCAGACAAATGGTCAAGCATAAATGACCATTCAGACTTTAGAAGATATGCTAAGGGAATGTTAAATTGATTTCAAGGGTAGTTGGGATAACCACTTGCCTTTGATTGAGTTTGCATACAACAATACCTATCATTCTAGTATTCGAATGGCTTCATTTGAAGCTCTCTATAGTAGGACGTACATATATCCAATCAGTTGGTTTGAAGTTTGTGAGGCCTCAATTATAGGGCCTGAATTAGAATTCGACGCCTTAGAAAAAGTCCAGTTGATCAGAGAAAGACTTCGGGCTACTCAGAGCCGACAAAGTTTTATACAGATGTGCACAAAAAGGATCTTGAGTTTGAGATGGATGACTATTTCTATCTAAAGATCTCTCCTATGAAGGGAGTGAAGAGATTCAGCAAGAAGGGAAAGCTCAGTCCCTCATATGTTTGTCCCTTTAAAATTCTCAGTCATTTTGGCAAGGTAGCTTATGAGCTCGAATTGCCTTCAGATCTATCCTCAGTTCATCCAGTCTTCTATGTCTCTTTGCTCAAGAAGTACATAGGTGACCCAGCCATTGTAGTCCCTATTCAAAGCATAAATGTTCAGAACATCCTCTCTTATAAAGAGATTCCAATCAAAATTCTTGACTACCAGACTGGTAGGCTGAGGAACAAAGAAGTTCCTCTAGTCACAGTTCTTTGGTGAAATTAGTCAGTTAAGGGAGCTACTTGGGAAGTAGAAGCATACATGTGGACCAAGTATCCTCACCTCTTCTCTGCAAACTCAGATCTAGCTCAAGGTAATAGTTCTCCATAATCTTTTCAATTTCATGTTCAGATTTCAGTTACAATCTTGGTATTCATTTCATGTTCATAATTCTATTACAAACTTGGTATTAAATACATTGCATATTTAGTCTTGCATTCACGCACCAGTTCAGTCATATAATCATACATCAGATATGCATTCTCATTGTTAGAACCTTAATTCATCAAAACACTCAGTCATAAATTCATGAATCAGTTATACATACATCAGATATGCATGATCAGTATGATATATTCAGTTATCGGTCATGTCATTCATGAGATCCTATTCCAATTTTTCATGTTCAGTATGTACGTTAGTTTATATTTTCTCTTCTAATCAGTCTTATTCATAGATGAATGTTCTTAAGGGGGAGATATTGTAATACCCCGTACTTCTACCTATCTTTAAATCATCCCAAGAATGTTAGAAACCTACTTTGAAATATGAATCTAATTTTTTACACTTGGAATTTTTAAGATTTTCCAACGCTACCAATTTCGTCCGAATCCAACATCAGAATGAAAAGTTATGGACGTTTTACTCAGAGTTGCTAGAATCACCCAGGTGCGATGGCCAAGTTAACGGACCATCAATCTAGCGATGGACCATCGCCTAGATTGCCACAACTAAGGCAGTGAGTCAACCTTCTGGATAAGATGCGACAAACAAGTTGACGGACCATTGAACTTGTGATGGACCATCACCCAAGCTGTCGTTATAATGAAGTGAGTCTTTTTTTGGTCCATGCATGATAATCAAAATGATGAACCATCGAGACAGTGATAGACCATCACACGAGCCATCGCAAGTCCCGTTCAGAAAATTTTAAGTATTTGTAAAGGGTATTTGGGTCTTTTTCCACCCGTTTTAACCTAAATTATATCAGACCAAGGCTCATAAGTTCATTATTCATTCACAACATCAAATTAGGGTTTCCCCTCAAAGATAATCCCCAAGAACAAGATCCAAATCCTTCTTCAATAAACTAAGAAATTGAAATTTTTCAAGTCCAAGAACTTCAAGAAACTCACAATCAAGGTAAGTCATGTGTTGATTCATGGGTCCCTTTCATCCATGACGCACAAGAATCGTTTCCCAAAATCCAAGATTTGTGTATTGATGAGTGTTCATTATTTAAATTGAATTGAAATTTATGTGTCTATTCAGATGGGAGTAGGGATAAGCACCGAGTGAACCCAAGGATGGGAACACACACTGTCAGATGAGGGTGTGATTCTTAGAAGTCATCCTTGCATTCCAGAACTTATAGCTAGCATAGGTTAAGACATCAATACTATCAGATGAGGGTTGATGAGGTGGATAAGCACTGTCAAATGAGCGGCCCACTGTTCTCTTTTAGGGACACTGTCAGATGAGGGTCACTCATAGCTTGTCCTTACCGGTGGTGCTATATTGACACCCTTCCAATTAGGGTTACAGATTGAACCCCAACTCACCCATAATGGCATATTAGGGGCATATCAGTTAGATAACTACTTCCCACAATTTTAGTTATAGAATCAGGACTGTCAGATACAGTCATTCAGTCTCAGTAATAGAACTCAGATAGTTCTATAGAATTCAGGACTGTCAGATATGGTCAACTCAGAATAGTATGAAACTATGCTTGTTCCATCAGAATCTAGAATACCAGATATAGTCGCTCAGAATCAGTTATTTCAGTAATATAGTTATCAATATCTCATGTTATTAGTACTCAAGTTCAATAAGTATGTTGTCATAAACTCAGTTATAGTTATAATGTATTCATGCATGCATTCTCACATTTATGTTACCTAGTCAGTTAGTATAGTTCATGCATATGAATCCTTTACATTCAGCCTACCTCACATGCATACCAGTACATTCAAATATACTAACACATTTGAGCTATGGTGTTTTATACTATAAGTTCAGAAACATGAGTTCCAAAGTATAAGTAGCTTTCTAGTCTCAGCAGTAAGAGTTAGCATTGAGACCTCATCCTTCGAGGATATGACCATTACTTTATTATCTCATTAATTAATTTATTATTTGGAGTTAGTTGGGGACACGTCCCACTAACTCCTCATTCAGACAATTAAGTCAGTTAGAGTCTTTTTAGACTATCATGTTCAGACAGTTGTTTTGGGTATTTCATACCCCATCCAGATGTTATATTTTTAGTAGTTATTTTATAGTTTTGAACCTTATGGCCTTTCAGCCTTTATTTCTGCATTCCTATAGTATATTATGCAGTATTCAAATACAGATATCAGTCATGGGTTAGCTTGTGGTCCTTTGAGGTCATGAGCACCGTGTAGCATTTTGGGTACCAGATTTAGGGTGTTACAAAATCCCTTAGCTAAGTTATGTGTACCCTAGCATAATAATGAAGTAAGGGAAGTGTGAGATTCTTTTGATAGTTGTCAGTTTAGTTACTTTATTAGTGGTGTCCAACGCTGAGAACCCATTTATATTCAAGATCATCTTCATAAGAGAGATTGATATTGGGAAAAGAAGATTACAATAGTGATTCAAGAATATCAACCCTCGTCTAATAACTTGATACCCAAAAGGTAATAGTTAAATTGGGATCAAAGACTAGGGTTAGTAAGGTGAAACCCTAATACTCATAAGGTGAAGGGAGATTTATCAAAGCATTCAAAAGATGGTTTGTAGTACCTATCTTGTCAGATTCTGCATGTGTGGTAGTGAGATAGTCAGATTGAACACGATAAAACTATGGAGGTAGAAAGTCAGGGGAATATAGTCCTAGTGTTCATCTCAGATTGATCACAACTGAAATAAATCATGAATTGTTACTTTTTACTATTTACTACAGAATCCCTCTATTTACTTTTCTAAACTTTTGGCCACTTCATCAAGTTTGAGAAACAAGTTTGACTTATTCCCTATGGCATCGACCCCAACCTCGTTGGGTTACTAGAATTTGACAATGACTGTATTGTATCTTCTTGGAGGGTATAGTTTGGGTTACATCATCAATTACTTTTGTATTTGGTCATATTGACAAACTTGTTCTCATTTCTAATCATGTGATTATATCATCTCGAATCAACAATCCAGAAATATAACTACCCAAAGATGTCTCTTGGGTGATTAGGAAGATTTTGAATACCAGGAAGCTGATAATGGAGACACAGCAGGGGCATGGAAATATGCTAAACAGGCTAAAGTCATTACAAAAAGGAAGGAAATTTAGCATCAAGAAGTTGTACTTACTGCAGATTCCTCAACACCTCAGAGTGTCATGGAAGAAGCTGATTTTGCAACCCCACATGCAGCCAAGTCATAAATTACATTAGTGGTTAGCTCTACAACACAGGTTGGAAACAGAGGAGAGATTACTGAAGATTGGTATATAGGTTCCTCAATCATGTGTATTTTGTGGTACAGCTGATGAAGGTTGGGCAGTCTCAGGCATAATGTTCTTTCTGGTATCACCTTGGCTGTAAGCTTCTCTACTCGTCACTTTTTTGATAGTCTAGACTCTTACGAAATAGTGTCTTCTCTCCTTCTTTTATAGAGAGTTTTAATAGTGGCTTATCCAGGTCATCTTTATTCACCAACAAATTTTACAACTCAAATGGCCCCCTCTATTTATAGGTAGGGATGGAAAAATCTAGTGATTTTTATTTACTCTAGTTTAGAATCTTCCACCAACTACTTATTTCAAGAACTACCTTTCTATAACATTTTTAGAACTAATTTTTGAGAATATTTCTAGACTTTTCTCTAGAATGCTAATTCTAGAGAACTTTCTTTAATTCTGTGAAAATTCTTGAATAATTTATATACTTCATGAGTTATCTTAGATATTAATTAAGATGGTGATGAATTCTAAATAGATGATAAGGGCCAAAAATATTGAGAATAGTAAACTTCATTATAATTCATAAGAGCATGTAATATAGAGTTTTTATTAAAACTCTCATAAAACCTAATACAAATGTATAATGGGATATTCATAGATAAATACAGGGAAGAAACTTCCAAAGAGCCCCCTCCCTTAAGTAATCCACTTTATCATAAACTCTATAGTTGTATACTGATTGATGAGGCTTTTTATATCCTTCATAAAATGTGAATTGTCAAGTCTATTTCATCCTTATCCTTTTTAAATATAGTTTTGCATACATCCTAGCCTCTCTAGACAAATATGGGGTTTACTTCAATATGATACTTAACAACAATGGCATCGATTTCAAGACCTTCACTAACATAATTGCATGTTTGGTCACATCTAAAAGATATTGTTCAATGAATTTTATCAGACTGTTGTTACCAGTCACACTTGCCATGTTCCCTTGCATCATGCATATAGCTACTTAAGACCATTTTAAAACCATACAAATAGTCCTCCCACTTTCTTCTCACTCATTGACCAAAAAGCGAAAAGTAGAATCAAGGTTTTTAAAATTTTTAGTAGGAAAGCAAAAGAAATATCTCCCTAAAATATGATAAAATGCACATCTATTTGCATTTATGTCCTATCCATGTGTTTTTTTATCATTTTCTTTAAAAGTTAGCCTACCTACCCATGTTAAATGGGCATATTAGGGATGAGACTATAATAGAGGTAGGGGTCCCTTCTAAGACCATAATTACATAGGGAACGAGGAGCAACTTCAGTTAGATAGAATGCTAGAGAGGCTCTTCCTAAGATAGTGATTGAGCATGTTGATGCAGCTTGTCAACTAGAGGGTATGGGACTAGTCCAAGCCCCTCAGGGTTATGTTGCTACTCTAGTGTTGCAATATGTTTTGATTTAGCTTTTGAGACACTTGGATGGAACATCTTAGGCAAGAACTCTATTAGGTAAACTAAATAATTCAGCCTCCAGGGTAGGTCCTTATTTGGAGTTTTTAGACTCTTGGGGGCTAGCAATCTATTGTTATGCCCCCTGAAATTGAGATGTTACATGCTAGAATTTTTTCTCTACCTATGGTTCTTGGTCTAGTGATGTCTGCTAATAAGTAAAAGAGGTTTGAGAGATTTATAATATTGGCTCCTCCTAAGTATAGTGGTATTATTAGGAAGGATGAATATGAGTTCTTGGTCATCTTCGAGGATAAGTTTCATAAACATTGTTTGTTTTAATCTAATGGTTTTAATTACACTACCTTCTAATTTACTGATATATCCAAATAGTGGTGAAGTTCTTTTGCTCTTTTTAGGCTAGTGGGTTTTCCTTTCTTGAATTAGACCTAGTTCTCAAATACGTTCCATAAGAGGTATGTGTCTTTTATCTTGAGAGAGAAGATGAGGGATGAGTTTGATGACATAGAAAAGGTCTCCTTGACTATTGTTAAGTACAATGCCCATTTCATCATTTGTCTAGGAATATTATGGTATGTATCCTTGCAGAAGGCAAGAGGATTATAAGGTTCCTAAGAAATTGACTACTACTCTTCAATTAGTGAAAACTTAGTGACTACAAGTGGCTCTTCCAATAGTATTATGTATCATGCCAAGAGATTCAAGAGTATTCTCAAGGTAATTAGGGTAGTGGTGGTAAGAGGTTATGCCGATAGGGCAGCTTCAGTGGTTATTTGTCCCAAGTTAGGAAGTCTTTTGGTAAAGTTTCTTATATTTACCATAATAGACTAATTTGGGTAGTGTTGCAGAATTTAAATAGTGGATTTATAGGTTCTGAGGCTTCAAGTTGCTTGACATTAGGTCATGCATGTCTAGGGTGTCATTGTGGATCTTTAGGTTATTTAGGGCACTCTGCTTCTTCTAGACTCTCTCAACATAATTTGTCCAGCATAGGATGCTATGTATTTGATGAGTTTAGTCATTAGCTAAACACTGCCCCATATGTGTGTCAAGTCCTCTATAGTAGTATTTATAGCTTCAGCACTATCAAGCACCAATGTCTCTAGCTAGAGGAGTGCACAAAGTATAGAAGTGGATTTCAGGTTACTAGAGGTGGGGCTAAGGTATCACATGGTGGTGGTTGAGGATTCGCTCAGTCAGGTAGCAGACATGAATAATGTTATGTTTTTCCTGAGAGACTTGAGGCAGAAGCCTCTGATGATGTGATTACAAGTATCATCCGAGTCTTCCATCATCCTACTTCAACATTGTTTGACCCAAGGTATATATTCTCTTATGTGACTAAATATTTTGCTTTCGGTATTGATTTTATGTGTAAGTCCCTTATTGTACCCATTTGTATTTCTACCACTTTAGGTAATTCTTTAGTGGTGGATTAAATGTATTGATCATGTGTGGTGACCACCTTAAAGTATAAGACTTTGGTATATTTGATCATTCTTGATATAGTTGATTTTGATGCTATATTAGGTATGGATTGGTTATCTCTTTATCATGTAGCTTTATATTGCTATGCAAATATTATTACCTTAGTTATGTCTGATACGCTAGGTTTGAGTGGAAGAGCACTACTAGTTTATGTCCTGAGTGGGTTGTGGCTTTTCATTATGCTCATCACATAGTAGAAAAAAGATATCCATATTACATGGCTTATGTGTGTGATACCAGTATAGATTTACCTTTTTTAGACTCAGTTATTACAGAGTTCATAAATATGTATTTTTGTGGACTTTCTTGGTGTTTCTTTGAATAGGGATATTAATTTTGCTATCAACGCCAGGAATTATGCCTATTTATATTCCCCTTTATAGAATGGCCCTGGTAAAATAAAAATAACTAAAGAAGCAATTACAGGATCTATTGGGTGAGGGTGTAATTAGACAGAGTGTTTTCCCCTAGGGTGCTACTATCTTTCTTATAAGGAAGAAAGATAGAACCATGTTTATTTTTATTGATTATTAATAGTCAAACAAAGTGACCATCAAGAATAGATATCTTTTTTTGTACATCGATGACTAGTTTGATCAGTTTCAAGGTGCGAAGGTGTTCTTTAAGATGACTTTTTATCTGGTTATAATCAGCAGAAGATAAAACTTTGGACGTTCCTTAGGCGTATTTCAAAATATGGTAAGGCCATTATGAGTTCTTGATTATGCATTTTAATTTGAATAACACCATGAAATTGTTCATGGATTGATGAATAGGGTGTTCCATCCTTACCTTAATTTTTTTGTGTTTGTGTTCATTAATAATATCTTGGTGTATTCTAAGAGTGAAATAGAGCATATGAGATATATGAGAAGCCTACCTTAGAGGTTGAGAGGTGAGTAATTGTGTGCCAAGTTCTCTATGAATGGCTTTTGTCTTGATTCAATGTCTTTCTTGGTTTATGTGGTGAGCATGGATATTAATATAGTTGATCCAACTAAGGTAGTAGTAGTTTATTTTTGTGCTAGGCATATATTCCTTATTAAAATTTAGAGTTTTAATGTGTTAGTAGGTTATTATCATTGGTTCATGTAGGTTTCTCTTCCATTACAGTTTTATAAGTAATTTGACATTAAAATGTGTTGCTTTTTAGTGATCGGACAAGTATGAGAGGAGCTTTTAAAAGATTAAGAAGTTGTTTCCCTCAGCTCATATCCTAACTTTTCATAAGGATGGAGTTTGTTTCACCATGTTTTGTGATACTTACAGAGTTATCTTGGGCGGTGTGTTGATGCAAAAGGGTTAACGTGATAGCTTATGTTTCTAGACAGTTGAAAGCCATGAGAAGAATTACCTTACTAATGACTTGGACTTAGCGATAGTTGTGTTCCTTTTAAAGTTGTAGTTTTATTATTTATATGACATTCTTGTGAGATTTTTACCAATAATCATAGCCTTAAGTACATCTTCAGTCATCAAGATCTTAATATGAGACAACGTATATGGATAGAGTTGCTTAAGGATTATGATCTCACAATTTTTCTTCAACCGAGCAAGGATAATATGGTATCGAATGCCTTGAATTAGAAGGCGGTGAGTATGGGTAGTTTGGCTTATCCTGTAGCAGAGGTGCGACATTTGCATTAAACATTGAGTCTTTGTCCAACCTATTAATTCGACTTGAAATTTTTGCACATAGGCATATTTAACTTTTGTTGATGCTAGATCCTCATTGTTAGAGTAGATTCAAGCTTGATAGTTTGCGCGCTGAATAGTTTATGATGAAAAGTTGAGGATGATTCAAAATAAAATGTTAAGTAGCAAGAAAAGGTGGTATTTCTTGATTTTCAATATGTTTAGAGAGTCTGTAGTTATATTTGTATGCCAAAGGTTGGTAACATAATTAGAGTTATCTTAGAGGAGAATCAGAGTTCTAGGTATTCTATCTATCTAGGAGTAGCTAAGATGTACCATGACTTAAAGCAACGCTATTGGTGGTGTGGGATAAAGAAGAATATTATTATAGAGTTTATGTCCTAGTGTCTTAATTATCAAGGAGTGAAGTATGAGCATCAGTGACTGAGTGGTATCATATAGCAGATGCCTATTCCATAGTGGAAATGGAATAAGATTACAATGGACTTTGTGGTTAGTCTACATCCAACTTAGGGGAAATTATATTCTATTTAGGTAATTGTTGATAGGTTGACTAGATCAATGAATTTCATACCTGTGAAGATGAATTACAATTCAAAGAAGTTGGAAAAGATCAATATTTGTGAGATTATTTGATTACATGGAGTGCCTATCTCTATTATATTTGATAAAGTTACTTAGTTTCCTAAAAAATTTGGAGTTATATATAGTGAGAGTTGGAACTAACTTGAGATGAGCACAATATTTCACCCTCATATCAATAGCCGGTCAGAGCATACTATTCAAGAGTTAGAGGATATGCTTAAAGCATATGTTATGGATTTTGGTGATCATTGAGACCAGTTCTTGTCTTTACAAAGTTTGCGCACTTAATAGTTTTCACTCCGGTATTTAGATGGCACCTTTTAAGGCTTTGTATGATAAAAAGTCTAGATTCTCTATGGGATAGTTTGACTCTTTTGAGATTAGGCATTGGGGTACTAACTTGTTGAAAGACTTGGTGGATCGAGTGGGGTTGATTCAATAGAGTCTTGTGGAAGGAAAGTGTAGAAAGAAAATTATGTCATTTGGCATCTTCATAATTTAGAGTTCATGCATGGTGAATGGGTTGTGTTGAAGGTTCACTAATATCGCCCAAATTACACCTATAAAACCAAAATAAAGTAGTGGTTATACAAAATATAGAACCCAACAAGGTTGGGGTTGATCCCACGATTAATAAGTTGTAATCTAAATCAAAGTGTTTATCTAAACAATTAGTAAGTATTTCCTAGTAATGAAACACCTAGGCCTTGGACCTTTAGAAAATTCTCATAGTTGAAGCTTCTGGACTCGGTATGACTCCCGAGTACTAGTCGTACCCTTGGATATAACTTAGTGACCCCTCACTCATATACTAGGCAGTATGGTGGGGTTACACATTATTCAAGATACGGATTAGCCTCTCCATGGCCATATGTTATGGTGCGGGTCATCTACTACCTAGTCATATGGTATGTTGGTCTTGATCTAGTGGAAACTGTCATAGGTACGATTTGGGATATGGATTAGGGTGCCATTTGTATCCTAATATATGAGTCATGTGTGTGTAGTCGTACCTTGGGCAGTGTAGGGTCATTGGTGAGGACTAGGGTACGAGCTAGAGTACCCTCCTGGGAAGTCACTTTTCTGCTTTTAAGCCAAGGGCTTCATGAAAATTTCCCACCCTTAAGTCCCTTCACTATATAATGTATTGTATCCTTCTAAAACATATCTTTGGTGGATCAAACGTTCCAAATACTCTCTCGAACACACTATTGAAGAATTAGAAGCAAGGGTTCCACAAGTATTCTTCTAGAGTAAAGAAGTGATCAAGTCTTTTCGTAGATCATCTTGTATAAGGAATGTTGCTCTTTCCCTTATTATCAACTCAAATAACATGTGTTTTAAACATGGATTGTGACTTGTAACTGATGATTTTGAAATCAAATATTAAGGGTTTTGATGCCTAGTGATGAGTAATGTTTGCTCTTGCCTAGACTTATGTTTATACTTGTTTTGGTGATGATTTACACGTGTAGGTACTTTTTGTTTGTGGTCTAACAAACGGGTCATGAGTAACCCTAAGATTGATGATTCCTACTTTAATTTGGCCTTAGTAAAGGCATGCCTACAAGATGTTTGTCAAAATATCTAAGAAAAATATTTAGTCACATGTTAATGATATTTTGAACTAGGGAAATAGTCCAATAAGTATGAGTGGTGGGTAAATGGTATTGTAAAGACCTTGTTATCCATGTAATTAGTCAATTTATGACCTTGATGGCTTGATGGCTAAAAGGGTTAAGTCCTTGAACATGAACTTGAATTATATTTGAACTGTAGATTGGTATAAGAATGCTAATAAGGAATGGATGGTTTTGTAAGGGTCTTGATGACCACAATTTGACTTGAATGATATTTGAAGCTAATGTATTGGCTTGTTAAATTGATTATTTAATATGTGATTTATGAAGATCATGTGGTCATGTATGATGTTGAATTATTTTCTTGATGGCTTAGAATGGTTAAATAGGTTAAAGTCCCCATATGTGAATAGCATGATGTGAATGCATGGACAAAGGGTTAAAGTCCAAATATAGACTAGTAATGGGCGTGAAGAATTATGGTTAGAGTCCACTTGCATGATGAAATGGCCTGTGTTTAGAGTTCACTTACGTAGTGAAAAGGCTTATGGTTAGAGTCTACTTGACTAAATGAAAGGGTTGTGGTTAGAGTCCACTTACCTAATAAGATGGTTTGAGGTTAGAGTCCTCTTGCTTGATATAACCTAACAGGTGGAAGGTTAGAGTCCTCCACTTTATGGTTCACATTTGAATGCTTTAAAATGCATGCCAAAGCCTTGTCATCTTTTGACACTTGATGTATCCATGTGTATTTACATGTCTATGTATATAAATGTGGTGGCTTAATATGGTTTGACTTGGTATTGAATAATAACTATTTTGTCCTTACCCTTGAGTTACATGTTAGTGCTCTAACTGTTAATCATCTTCGGACGTTATATCCCTACGCGACATAGGGGTTGGAGCATCTTCTTCTCTTCCTGTGCAATGATCAGGTGTTCAAATAGTTCATATGTTATCATCAAAATGGTGAGCTTCTATTTTTCATAAGGCACATATTTCATGGTCATATTAGCTTATGTCATAAACTTATTTTGGATTCGATTTTGGCTATTGTCGAAGGCTTGTCCCGACATATTATTGACTCTAGATTTATAAAGGATTGTGGATGACTTTGAACTTGGGTAGATTTGTTGTTGAATGTTAAATAATTATATTAATGATTGGCTAGACTTTCTTAAGTTGTGAATGTTAGTTTTATTTCCGGTACCTTATTTTGTGTTTGGAGTTTATCCGATGGTTAGGGTTTGATATGATGGTTAGGTGGGGTTAATAGGATGATATTCAGTCCTTGTTAGGCTTGAGGTTCCCATACGAGAAGGCTCAATTTTGGGTCATATCAAGTTGGTATCAGAGCCTAGGTTTATGGTAAGTTGGGTGTCCACAATGCCATGTTAGGTAGAGTCTCTTTTATTGGTGTGGAGCATGTCGTACTTATAACAAAGAGGATACAAGGCATTTAGGAATGTTTCACTTTCTTGTTATTGTATTTTGAGCTATAGAGATTAAGGTCTTCAATCTTTCTGATTTCTATTAGCTCATCTTTCATATCTTGCCTCCAAGGAGATCTGATACCCAGGCAAACTTTTCTATCCCAACTGAGGGCCCTATGAATAGAGCTCGTCCAACTTTTTGGGACTAGACTCAGGCAAAGGCTGCGACATTTGAGTATACTCATGGGGTTCGAATGGTCCCCACTAACCCTACTTATAAGAGTGACACTCCTACTCATTCACCTCAAAGGGATACTATGAATGTTGAGTTCTGTTGCTCTATTAATTCATTGACTCAATTGGTAGCTTCTCAATCAAAGCATGGCGCTCCGACTACGGCTTCAAAGATGGAGGAAGGTCCTCAAAGTTTATTGATAAAATAGAGATCTTCCAGATCATACATGCTTCATAGGTTGAGGCTATCGATTTTGCTTCCTACCAATTGAATGATGTAGCATACCAATGGTACAAAGAGTTGGAATTATGGAGAGGTGTGGATACTAGTTATTCCATTGGGAGTATTTCTCTAAGGCCTTCTTGTACCACTTCTTTTCTCAAGAGTTAAAGAAAGTGAAAGTGGAATAGTTTGTAAACTTGAAGCAAAAGAAGATGTTTGTCAAGGAGTATGCCTTGAAATTCCATCAGTTGTCTAGGTATGCTCCTGAGATGGTTTCTAGCATGAGTGATAGAATGTGTAAGTTTGCTTTGGGATTTTCCCATGAGTTTGTACTTACGAGAAAGTCGGCTTTGTTGATCAAAGACATGTACATCTCTCGATTGGTCGTGTACATGCAATAAGTGGATGAAGAGAAAAATAAACAGGTTGAGTTTAGTAAAAGGCAAGTGAAAAAACTTAGGCTTTCTAAGAAAAGTGGTAGAGATGGGGGAAAATGGACAAGGAAGTAGTGGGGGAGTTGGGTTCTTTCTCCTCGGCTAATGCTCCTTACCTAAAGTCATCGGGTGGTCGTCAGTCTTAGTTTGATGGTAGTTTATGGGCACAGGGTGCCTAATTCTAGGCTAGTAGGGCTCAGTCGGCTATGACCCACCCTCCTTGCAGATTATGTGGTCAGCATCATTATGGTTAGTGTGAGAAGGGAAAAAATAGATGTTTTAGATGTGGTCAGATTGACCACATGCATTGAGAGTACCCCTCTCTAGTGGTTTCTTAGGCCAACAAGGCCCCTATTTCTACTTCATCTATTCCTACACCAAAAGGTGTTGTTTCTACTTCTGCTTCTATTTCTAGTACCGGCGATGGCCGAAATCATTTGTATACACTTTCTACTCTCTAGGATTCTAAGGCATCCCCCGATGTTGTCACAGATATGTTGAAACTTTCTCCCATGATGTGTATTGTTTTCTTGGTCCAGGGTCTACTCTTTCATATATGACCCCATTTGTTGCTTTACATCTTAGTTTTGGTCCTAAGAGTCTGTCAGTTCCTTTTTCTATTTTTACCCTGGTAGGAGACTTAGTTGTTCTTAAAAGATTCTATAAGGGGTGTGTGGTATCTGTTAGTGGTAGAGAAACTCTTGTAGACTTGTTAGAGTTGGACATGGATGACTTTGATGTTATTATGGGGATGGATTGGTTGTATTCGTTCTATACTTCCTTATATTGTTAATGAGTCGGTCATTGTATAGGAAAGGGGTTCTTTGGTTCCTAAGGGGAGATTCATCTCAAATCTTAGATCTCAAAATTTGATCTCTAAAGGTTGTTTATATTATTTGGTCCGAGTTAAAGATTCTGACTCGGAAGGTCCTTCTCTAGAATCCATCCCTATGGTTAATGAGTTTCCCAAGGTCTTTCCCGATAACCTTCCTGGTATTCCTCCCGAGAGAGATTGAGTTTGGGATTGATCTTGTTCCGAACACCCATCCAAGTTCTATCCCTCAATATAGAATGGCTCCAACGAAGTTGAGGAGCCTAAGAAGCTATTGAAGGATCTTCTAGATAAAGGTTTTATCTGTCCTAGTGTGTCTCCTTGGAGTGCTCCCATGTTGTTTGTGCGTAAGAGGGATGGTTCCCTTCATATGTGCATTGATTATCGTCAGTTGAACAAAATGACTTTATAGAATAAATATCCTCTTCCTAGGATTAATGATTTTTTTCACCATGGGTTTCGGGAATCGACAGATGCTAGATATTTCTTAGGACTCTTGGACTAAGTAGGAACAGCAGAATATCCCTAACGACGATACTATCTGACTTATCTTTTGACCTCACCAAACAATTTATTATCTAATTCTCTCGAACTTAGATAACATATCTATTTCCAAGAGGATGCTATCTCAGGTAGATTAATCCAGTTACGAAATCAATCATTAAACAGAAGGTTGGTAACTTCCGAGTCCCTGTTGATAATTCACGTCCTCTAGTCTATTTCTATGTTAAAATAAAATACACCTAAGGCATAACCTATTGTTTGCAACCAATAGTTTTAAGTTAAACCAATAGAATTTCAAGACGTCCTACTACTCTTTGAATCTATTAAATACCTAATAACCTATCAAACCCTAATCCATGGATCCCATAACTCCGGCTAATGGAATTAGCCGCTCATGATTTGATGAACGAAATAACAAGTTGAATTCATAATAATAAGGAAAAACTAACAAATGGATGAAAAGCAACAAGTTGTTTCTTCAATTTAATCACAAAATTGAAATCCACAATAATTGATAAGTGTTGAAGAAAAGAAACAATGAAGAATAATGTTTTTCTCCCAGTCTCAGGATCCAAAATAATCTGCTGGGAACTCCTGAATAAACCCTAAAAACTTCTATTTATACTTAAGCCTAATTATGGAAATAAAATAGCAAATTAAATAAATTCTCGGATTAGGTGACGATATAGCTAACGCCGCATCAAGGATCTGATGCTTTATTATGGATGGCGTCAGAGTTGCTCCAATTGTCTTCAAAGTCTGCCTTAGGCTGACGATGTATCTAACACCGTGTCACTGATCTGGCAGCATATCACCTACATCATCAAATTTCTTCTTCGAGATCTGATTTTTTGGCTAAGGATGATGACATTTGTGATGCCTTATCACCATCTTGACGCCTTATCACCAACATTGTCAGAACTTCCTCTCAAACTCAAGTCCCTGGTTAAGGCTAACGTCGCTTTTGATAGACTAACACAAGGCTGACGACTTATCACAGATGTTGTCATCCATGTTTTCTTCTCTTTTGCTCAGATTTTCAACTCTTTTGCTCCATTGTTGTTTATTTTCTATCTTTTCACCTTTTTCTGTAATATAAGAAAACACATTAAAACAATATGAGTTACTGAAGAGTTCACAATTATTTTGAGCTAAAAAGTATTAAATATGCTAGCTTTTGCTCACACATCAATTCCCTCTACTTAAAACAATTGTTTGTCCTCAAGCAACAAAACTAACTAAGAGAATACAAAGAACATTCAGCATTCATCAACCATTTTAGCTCAAAACTCAGTTACTGTCTCCAAGTTTAACTAATTTAACCTAACCGTGTATTGAAAAGCAACAATATAACATAAAGGATTCTAGTCATGGCATCAACTAAGTACCAACAATTATGCATGTATCAATATAACACTACCCAAATAAGTAAGAGCCTAGAAAAATACTAGTGTGCCCTCACAACAAAGAAATTCCCCTTTTGTTTTCATATCAGAAATCAAAATAAAAACATGGGGATAAGCACAAAAACACTCACTCACAGAATGAAGTTCAAAACAGTGAATGCCAAATACCATATGTTTTCCCTTATCTTTATTACCAAAGTGTCCAGAGAGGTAAGTTAGGATCACTATAGGTCTTTCTTCGGCTTGTAACGTAGGCTAAGGGCTGGTATGATATTATATGGCATTTAGAGTGACTAACCTCCTTGGCACTACTTTAAATTATGAGGTCCACTTATTAACTTCTTTTTCTCTTTTTTTCTTTTCTCTTATTTTTCTCTTTTCTTGATCACACATTCAGAATGGGTGTGGTTCTTTCTTTCTATTCAAACAAATTTCTTTTTTTCTCTTTTTCACCAACACCCAACTTTCTATTCCTTTTTCACTTATTCTTTTTCTTTTACTCTACCCTTCTTCATACCCAATTTACATCACGCACCCCTATTATAGCCACCCTCAACTTAGGCTATTTGCCTATGTCAAGGTGCACAGTGTCCAAAGAGGACCAGGGACAAAATTGGTTCATTATGATCTAAAGGAAAGGTGATAGGTATTATAGAGAGAAAATGGTAAATTCAGGCTCAAATGGGGATCAAGTGATTTCATACATTACGGGAAGGTCATTTAGGCTAAAAAATGACTCGAATTCAAAAACGACCTATGATCATTTCCTATCCCCTACCTTTCAACTAAGATAAGACAAATTGGGCAAGTTCTAGATTCGGCAGTACACAGGGAACTCAGTAAAGATCTCACACACACAAGGCACATAAGCATATCACTAGCTCCTACCCATTTGGTTCATGCAATTGTTTAGCAGTGATGATTAAGCAACCAAACCAATTCCATAAAAAGATATGCAGTGGTCACACGAAGATGCAATTCACACAGCCATACAAAATAACCTTTGGAGAAGTGTTCAAAATCAACAAAATATATTAACTGCCTACAGTACTTACACTACTCCTAGTTATTTATAGAATATGTTACAATAACACGCTACCCTACACCCTCAACTTAAATCTAAAACAAAACTAAACTAAGGGTTAGGGTATACCTAGAGTCAATCAAGCCTTAAATCATGGGTCTTCGACCCTGCAGCAGTGCCATCTTCCTTAGGAGATTTGCTAGACGAGGCTCCTATAGCCCTCGCTTGCTGTGCTTCCTTCCATTTCCAGTTGTACTATAGGGACTCTTGCTTTGCCTTTTTTAGATCCACTTTCTCCTGTTCTGTTAGCTCATTATCTGCCTGTAGTATCTTTTCTGCCTCCAATTTCTCAGCCTTCTTCTTCTTCTTTACCTTTTTCTCAAATTTTCTCTCGTTCTCATCATATTATTGTCTCTTTTTCTTACTTTTTTGTGCCATGAGAATATTCCTAATAAATTGGCTCTACTTGATTATATGAGACAGAAGAAAAGATGAGAGATGGATTTTGATTTTCCTTGCAATCCCACAACTATCAGGAGGGTTATTTCCTAGTTCACTTGGGAGTATTTTAAGAGAAATAAGGAAATAACAAACTAAGGAAATAAAACAAAACTTAAAGAAGGAAATAACAACAAAAATTGGGCACTGAAGAGGTTTAGGTCTGGGTTGGGTCAGATTCATTCAAAATTAGCCCAGAATTTCGATTTTTAGGTTGTAGCTAACAACGATAGTGATAAGCCATATAGTCGTGATAGCTTATCAGGAATGTCATCAGCCTTAATAGAGAAGGCTCAATTCCTAGTCTCGCTGACGCTATTTGTGATGGCTTATCACTAGTGTGATAGCTTATCACAAATGTCCACTGGTTCATAGCTCACTATTCTTTTCTTTGTCACAAGCTTCTTCATGAACTTGGCGTATCCTGACATCTGTTCAAGTGCCTCAACCAATGGTACATTTATCGCTAGTGGTTTTAGCGTCGCCATAAATTTGTTGAATTATGAGTCGTCAGCTTTATTCTTCAATCATTGAGGAAAGAGAGGTGGTGGTCTTGGCATCTCTTTCAACACCACTTCCTTTTCTTTTTTCTTTTCCAGTTCAACAATACTAGCCGGCTAATCCAGCTTTTCAGACTTCCCTGGATCATCTATTTCTGGTTCAACATCAACTTTCTCATCAATCGTATCTTTTCCCACAGAAGGGCTAGGTAGTACCTTACCACTCCTTGTGGTAATATCCATGCATGAGCCATCTGTCTGTGGGTTTTGAATCATATAGCTAGGTAAATTACCATTTTTTTTGGTTTAAGGTTGTGGAGAGTTGACTCATCTGCTTCTCTAACTGCTTAATGGACGTGGAGTGTGAGGCTACCAACTGACTTAGGGTAGAAAAATTTCTCTTCATGGTATTTACCCCAGAGTTAGTAATCTCAACTCCTTTCAGCAGTTTCTTCATCATGTCCTCCATGGATATCTTTCATAAGCTAGATGTAGCAGCATCTTGATTTATAGGAGGAACATACAAACCACTCCTATCATTATTGCTTCTCCAGTTGCTTGCTCTCTATCCTTGTAATCGGGTTTATCATAAAAGTTACGACCTTGATTCCATTAGCTATTTCCTCGAAAACCCCCTGATTACTGAAATAATTTGTCTTCTCATTTGCTTCAGTACCAATATTGCACTGGGACTCCACTTTCTTAGTCCTTCCAATAACAAGTTCTTGGTCAGCAAGTCCACCTGTGTCCTTAGGTGGGCCATGTCTTGGTCTCGCTCCTCATCTCTTCTGTATTGCTATGTAGACACTCCAGTAGAAATAGTTGGGATAGCTACCACAGAATCCCTGGTATGCCAAGCCCAACTCTGTTTAGTAATTCTATTCAGCATGTCAGTAGCCTCAGGGAATGAATCTACAAAGGAACCACCTGCAGCATTATTTACAATTAGCTTTGTTACAGAGTTAAGAGCTCTGTACAAAGTCTCCATTAAATACAAGTCCTTTATGTTGTGGTTTGGACATTGTGCCATCTTTTTCTTAAATCTCTCCCAAGTTTTATGCAATACTTCAGTTGGGAGCTATCTAAAGTTACTAATATCGTTCCTCAACTGTACCCTTCTAGAGGGAGGAAATAACCGTTCTAGGAATGCCTCTTTCAACTGCCTCCAGTTGGTTATAGAATCAAGTATCAGCTCATTCAGCCATATAGTTGCCTCCCCAGGCAGAGACAATGGGAACAATCATAACTGGATAGCGTTCTGGCCTACTCTTGGATTATCAAAATATTTATAGATTGTGATGAAGTTCACCAAGTGCATATTTTGATCATCACCAGGCAGGCTACCAAACAACCCCTTCAGATTCAGAAGTTGAATCATGGTGCTAGTTATGCTGAATTTTGCTCTAGGCACCAACTGTGGAAGTATGATCACACCTGTTTCACCTGCTCTGTCCATTCCATAATCCTCATATTGGGTCATCTGTTGGCCATACCTTCCTCTAAATAGATGGTTTCTATCCATATTTTGCTGCATCGGTGCAGCAAACTGCTCAGCTCTCCTTGGGTTCTGAGGATTTAGGAATTCCTTATCGCCTAAGTCTTTGTCATCAAGATTCGGATGACGCTCCTGTTGACCCATATTTTGAAAATTTACTTGAGCCCTAGCCAAGTTGGCTAGTCTCTCAACATCTTGAGGATCTGCCATTCTACCAATTTGTTGGGGGGTTCTGGATTAAACGGTAATAACTTTTCTCCTGAACTTCTGATATTTGGCATACACAACCTAAACCTAAAAAAAAAAAAAAACAACAAACAAACATAAAATTGGAAACTTAAACTAACAGTTAATTAGCGCACACAACTGTAATTCACAATCGTACTCCCCGATAACAGTGCCATTTTTGATAACGCTCAACTTACACCTCAAATAATTGCAAGGCGATCATTAGCAATATAAAACCCAACTAGGTTGGGGTCGATCCCACAGAGAATACAGTGTCAATGCAAGTTGTTAGCGGTTTAATCAACTGGTAGTTATAGTTTCTAAAACAAAGGGGGTTTTAAAAGTAGCAAGTAATGGTGTCACGGTATCAATATGGTTTGTAATCAATAGAAATGGAAAAATAGAGTTATATTCACCATGGTTTTTGGGAATTGACAGATACTAGATATTACTTAGGACTCTTGGAGTAAGTAGGAACAACAGAATATCCCTAACGACAATGCTATCTGACTTATCTTATGACCTCACTAGACAATTTATTATCTAATTCTCTCGAACTTAGATAACATATCTATTTCCAAGAGGATGTTATATCAGGTAGATTAATCTAGTTATGACATCAATCATTAAATAGAAGGTTGGTAGCTTCCGAGTCCTTGTTGATAATTCACGTCCTCTAGTCTATTTCTCTGTTAAAAGCAAATACACCTAAGGCATAAATTATTGTTTGCAACCAATATATTTTAAGTTAAACCAACAGAATTTCAAGACGTCCTACTACTCTTCGAATCTGTTAAATACCTAGTAACTTATCAAACCCTAGTCCATAGATCCCACAACTCTGGCTAATGGAATTATCCGCTCATGATTTTATGAACGAAATAACAAGTTGAATTCATGATAATAAGTATAAACTAATGAATGGATGAAAAGCAATAAGTTGTTTCTTCAATTGAATCATAAAATAGAAATCCACAATAATTGATAAGTGTTGAAGAAAAGAAACAATGAAGAATAATGTTTTTCTCCCAGCCTCAGGATCCAAAATAATCTGCTGGGAACTTTTGAATAAACCTTAAAAATTTCTATCTATACTTAAGCCTAATTTTGGAAATAAAATAGCAAATTAAATAAATTCTATGATTAGGTGACAATATAGCTGACGCCGCATCAAGTATCTGACGCCTTATCATGGATGGCGTCAGAGTTGCTTCAGTTGTCTTCAAAGTCTACCTTAGGCTGACGATGTATCTGACGTCGTGTCACTGATCTAACAGCGTATCACCAACGTCGTCAGATTTTTTCTTTGAGCTCTGATTCTCTGGCTAAGGCTGACAACATTTGTGATGCCTTCTCACCAACGTCATCAGAATTTTCTCTCATACTTAAGTCCCTAGTTAAGGATGACGCCGTATCTAATAGCCTATCACAAGGATGACAACTTATCTCGAATATCGTCAGCCATGTTTTCTTCTTTTTTGCTCATATTTTCAACTATTTTGCTCCATTGTTGTTTATTTTCTATCTTTTTGCCTTTTTTTGTAATATCACTAGAAAACACATCAAAACAACATGAGTTGCTGAAGAGTTCACAATTATTTTGAGCTAAAAAGTATTAAATATGTTAGCTTTTTCTCTCACATCAAAGTGTTTTTCCACTTTTAGAACCCGATATAGTCACTATGAGTTCCTAGTTATGTCTTTTGGGTAGACCAATGCCCCCGCGGCATTCATGTTTTTGATGAATAGGGTTTTTTGTCCGTTCTTGTACTTGTTTGTTATCATCTTCATTGATGACCTCTGAGTTTATTCTAAGTGTAAGGCGAATCATGCCAATCACCTCTGTGTTGTGTTACAAACCTTAAAGGATCATTGTTTGTATGCCAAGTTCTATAAGTATAAGTTTTGGTTGAAGGTTGTGACTTTCCTCAGTCATGTTATCTCTAGTTAAGGGATCATAGTTGATCCACAAAAGGTTGTAGTGGTTAACAAGTGTCCTATACTTACGACTCCAACCGATATTTGGAGCTTCTTGGGTCAACTTTTAACTTAGCCCGAGGGTAATAATGGTTTTTTAGTATATTATGATGCTTCTCATATTGAGCTTGGTTGCATGCTGATGCAGCATGGTAGGGTGGTGGCCTATGTTTCTAGAAAATTGAAGGTTCATAAGAAGAACTACCCTACTCATGACTTGAAATTGTTAGCAGTGGTATTTGAATTAAATATTTGGCGTCACTATCTCTATGGGGTTCATGTGAACATATTTTCCGATCATAAGAGCATTCAGTTTGTGTTTACTCAGGAGGAGTTGAATCTCAGGCAAAAGAGATAGCTTGAATTCTAGAAGGACTACAACATAAGCTTCCATTATCAACTAGGTAAAGCTAACATTGTTGTTGATGCCCTTAATAGGTTATCAATGGAGAGTTTAGCCTATGTAGAGGATGATAAGCGGGACTTGGTAAAGTATATTCACTGTTTGGCTAATCTTGGAGTTCGTCTCACGGACTTAGAGGATGGTGGTGTATTTGTGCATCAAGTATCACAGTCATCTCTTGCTGTTGAGATAAAGGAAAAACAAATATTGGATCCCAGATTGATGAAGATTAGGAGTAATGTGGGTCAAGAAAAGGTTATTGACTTCATGATTGGTGGCGATGGTATATTGAGGTACCAAGGTAGGCTATGTGTTCCCAATATCGATGGATTGATGGAAAGGATTATGGCCGAGTCTCATGGATCTCGTTATTCTATTCATTTCAGTTATACAAAAATGTATCATGATATTAGATAATTCTATTGTTAGGGTAATATGAAACGAGATGTGTCTAGTTATATGGATAAGTGTATGGTATGTCAACAAGTGAAGGTTGAACACATGAGGCCTATAGGTTTGTACCAAGAGATTGAGTTGCTCGAATGGAAGTGGGAGGTGATTAATCTGGATTTCGTTACCGGTCTCTCCCGGTCATGGAATAAATATGATTCTATGTGGATCATTGTGGATAGAATGACCAAGTCCGCTCACTTCTTACCCGTGAGGACTAGTTACTCGACGTAGGATTATGCTAAGTTATAGCTTGCGGATTTTGTAAAGTTGCATGGTTTTCCGGTTTGTATTATCTTGGATTATGGCACTCCATTTTAATCTTACTTTTGGATGTTATTTCAGAAAGGTTTAGGAACTAAGGTGTACCTTAGTATTGCTTTCCACCCACAAACGGATGGACAAGCTAAGAGGACCTTCCAAACATTGGAGGATATGTTACTTGCTGGTGTGATTTATTATGGTGGTAGTTGGTACTACCATTTGCCTTTGATCGAATGTTCCTATAACAATAGTTACCATTCTAGCATTGTTATGGCTCATTTTTAGGCATTGTATGGTAGGAGATGTTGTTCTCCTATTGAGTGGTATGAAATTGGTGAGTTATACGAGAAATACAACGGAAGGCACAAAACACACACCAAATCAGTCCCCAATCTTAAGGATTTGAGGACCAAATAGGCACCTCTCTTGGATTCACTATCTAGAACAAGAAAGAAGAGGATACAAGGTGTTAATACATCAAAACATCCAGCCAACAACAAGTTTAGCAACACAATATGAAGCTCCACAATATTACAATAGCAACAAGAACAAACGGGTTACATTAACAACACAAGAAGCCGAAACTAAAACAAGAAACAAGATAGATAGTTAGACAAGTGTTGATGTAGTCTTAACAACCCAAGAGCATATTCCATTCTTGGACCTTTAGCACTTCACACAAAAAATACCTAACTCTTATAATTTACACAAGAGAGGCATCCACCACCCAAGCACCAACGTATCAAGAAAAATGCAACACATAAGAGAATCCTCCCTTATTCTATGCCCTAGTTTTAGTTGTGGACTCTCTCTCTAAGAGGAGTGTTCTTTCTTTAATATTCATAAAAAACTACCAACTAAAACCCTACAATGTTCAATTTATATTACATTACAAAATGAAAGACAAATGACTAAAAGAACCCTTAATGAAAAGAGCTCGAAAAAATAGCCCATGGAGTGTGCTTGGGATGGTTTTGGGCCTTCTTCACACTTAGACTTGCGCACTCTTTAGGTGGTCTTCAAAATACTCAAAAAGTGTCTATGATCGTGATTGTACTCGTATCATCCTCTCCATCTTAAGAGTAATTTGACCACAAATTCAAGGCTTCACCTCGTACAATTGGCCCTCCAAGAGAAACCACCCAAAATAGTCCATAAAACATAGAGAACCCGCAAGCTCGATAACAACAAATCTCGGCCGACATCTTCATTTTGAATCTTGGCTTCCTGTCCATCTTGATCTTTACCTTAAATCTCATCTGATTCAAGTCTCCTACTATCATACAAGCATTGTCGTAGACCCCATATCCTTTATGTTCCTTTCTACCATTTTCCCCTCTACATGGACATATCGATTTTGGTAAAGTGGAGCTTCGGTTAAGATAGTTGGTTTAGTGAAGCGTAGCTTTGGTTGTGAAGCTTGGACGGAAGGAAATTGAATAGGTGAAAGTTGATGCCTTTGGTTAAGTGGATCTTGTATGGGATGCTTCGATTTTTGTGTAGGCATTTGGCGTCCAAGTCCTTGTTGGACTTGATCAAATTGTGGGGAAATGGGCCTAGTTATGTCTCAGTTTTGAGGGCTATTTGGAGCTTGGCTTGCTGAATTAGGTGATCGTCTTGGAGGGTTGGTCATTGAAAGTAAAGTGTCGGGAGTCAAATCACGAGAGTTCTTTCGACTCTCTATTCGATCCAACCTCTCACTCATAGTTACCACATACAAGCCAATTTTTTTCAAGACCCACATTTGCCCTAGCAAGGTCTCGGAACATAGCATCAAGGCGATCCAAAATGAGATTGATGGCATTATTGTCCATTGTTTGTGGATTTGAAGCCTCGGGTTCCATGGGAGTTGTACCGAAAATAACCCTTCAAGTTTCTTCAACATCAAGCTCAACAATGGTGGATGGCTCAAATAACCTCCAATTTAGCTCAACTTTGAAATCGATACTCCTATAGTGTTAGATAACACAAATCTAACACTAAAAACACAAGAAAAACACAAAATCAAAACTCAAAATTTGACCTAGGGTCAAAAACGGGTTTAGTATTTTTTGGGGATTTTCA
Organism: Capsicum annuum; assembly: GCF_002878395.1. Lineage (NCBI taxonomy): Eukaryota > Viridiplantae > Streptophyta > Magnoliopsida > Solanales > Solanaceae > Capsicum > Capsicum annuum. The sequence continues at coordinate 144,819,572 of NC_061121.1, read as the reverse complement.
ATTTTATACTTCTTTTCTGTTGGGATTTTCAATTTCTAGACTTTGACAGTGTTAGAGAACAAATATCTAACACTAGAAACACACAAAACACACAAAAATTAAGTTTTTTGAAAGATTCAAAAAACGTGAACAGTAATTTTTTTCTTTTTTCTTCTTTTTCACTTTTTTTTTAATTATTTTCAAGATAACAATCCTAAGACTGATTTTGTTGGAACAAAATAAAACCTTTCTATGATACCAAATGATATGAGAAAGATAACGAAAGGCACAAAACACACACCAAATCAGTCCCCAATCTTAAGGTTCCGAGGACCAAATGGGGACCTCTCTTGGATTCACTTTCTAGAATAAGAAAGAAGAGGATACAAGGTGTTAATACATAAAAACAGCCAGTCAACAACAATTTTAGCAACACAAGATGAAGCTCCACAATATTACAATAGCAACAAGAACAAATGGGTTACATTAATAACACAAGAAGCCGAAACTAAAACAAGAAACAAGATAGATAGTTAGACAAGTGTTGATGTAGTCTTAACAACCCAAGAGCATATTCCACTTTTGTACCTTTAACACTTCACACAACAAACACCTAACTCTTACAATTAACACAAGAGAGGCGTCCACTACCCAAGCACCAACGTATCAAGCAAAATGCAACACACAAGAGAATCCACCCTTATGTTATGCCCTAGTTTCGGTTGTGGACCCTCTCTCTAAGAGTAGTGTTCTTTATTCAACATTCATAAAAAACTACCAACTAAAACCCTGCAATTTTTAATTTATATTACATTACAAAATAAAAGACAAAGGACTAAAAGACCCTTTAATGAAAAGGGCTCCAAAAAATAGCCCATAGAGTGTGCTTGGGATGGTTTTGGGCCTCCTTCACACTTAGACTTGCGTACTTTTTATGTGGTCTTCAAAATACTCAAAAAGTTTCCATGATCATGATCATACTTGTATCAGTAAGGGCAAGTTGCTTGGCCCCGATTTGGTTTACCAAGCCTTAGAGGAAGTGAAGGTGAGTCATGGTAGTTTAAAATTCTATAAAAGTTTCCAAAAGTCCTATATGGATGTGAGGCATAGGGCTTTGGAGTTTAAGGTTGGCGATTGGGTATTCTTGAAAGTGTCTCCTATGAAGGGAGAGATGAGGTTTTGGTAAGAAGGGGAAACTTAGTCCTCAATATATTGGTCCCTACTTGGTTTTGAAAAGGGTTGGCCATGTTGCCTATGATTTGGAGTTTATATCTAGTTTGAACTCCATCCTTCTGGTTTTTCATGTCTCTATGATGCATAAATATGTAGGTGATCCTTCATTTGCTATCCCTTCAGAAGATATTGGTGTTTCAGACTCTTTGTCCTACGGAGAGGGCCCAGAGAGGATCTTAGATTATTAATTTTTCTAGTTATGAAGGAAATATATGGCTTTGGTAAATTTTCTATGGAGGAACCAAAAGTCTGAGGAAGTTACTCAGGAGGCGAAACAGGACATGCAGTCCAAGTATCCGTATTTATTTTCTGTTCTAAAAACTCGTGCTTAAAGTCTTTTTTAATATTCTTAATTTGATTTATGTCTTTGATATACAATGGGTTTAAGTCCCTAAACTTTGAATTTAGTGAGTGGCTTTGATAAATAAAGGGTTTGAGTCCCAAAGTCAATGGAATGAATGGTTGATTGATAATGATCTTGGCATGTGCCTCCCTTGTTGTATGTATTGATTTCTAACTTTTTTAAAGATTATTTAATATTTAGTAATGTATTAACTCATGTTTATGCTTTCCTTACCCTTCATTCAAGGATTAATGATCCAAGTGAAGGAGAATTGAAACACCTAGGCCATAGACCTTTATAAAGTTCCCTTAGTTGAAGCCTCTGGACTAGGTGCGACTCTACGATACTAGTCGTACCCTTGGATATGACTTAGTGACCCCTCAGTCATATACTAGGAAGTATGGTGGGGTTTACACACTATCCAAGATATGGATTAGCCTTCCCATGGTCGTATGTTAGAGTATGGGTCATATACTACCTAGTTGTATGGAGTGTTGGTCTTGATAGAGTGGACACTATCTTGGGTACCATTTGGGATACAGTTTAGGGTACCATTCGTGCCCTAAGATACGATTTATGTATGTGTAGTCATGTTGATGATATTTCAAACTAGGTTAATGGTCCAATAAATATGAGTGGTGCATAAATTGTATTGTAAAGACCTTATTAGCCATGTAATTAGTCAATTTATGACCTTGATGGTTTGATGGCTAAAAAGGTTAAAGTCCCTAAATATAAACTTGAATTGTGTTTGAACTAAAGAGTGGTATAAGAATGGTAATAAAGAATGGATGGTTTTGTAAGGGTATTGATGACCACAATTTGACTTGAATGATATTTGAAGCTAATGTAATGGTTTATTAAAGTGATTGTTTGATATGGGATTCACGAAGACCTTGTGGTCATGTATGATGTAGAATTATGGGCTTAATGGCTTAGAATGGTTAAATGGGTTAAATTCCCCAAATATGAATAGTGCGATGCGAATTAATAGACCAAGGTTTATATTCCCAATGTCAACTAGTAATTTGCGTGAAGGCTTATGGTTAGAGTCCACTTGCATGATAAAATGGCTCATGTTTAGAGTCCACTTGTCCATGCATTGAAATGGCTTTTTGATAGAGTCCAGTTGACTAAAGGAAAGGATTGTAGTTATAGTCCACTTGCCTAATAAGATGGTTTGAGGTTAGATTCCTCTTGCTCGATTTAACCTAAGTGGTGGAAGGCTAGTCTTCCACTTCATGGTTCATATTTGAGTACTTTAAAATGCATGTTAAGGCCTTCTTATCTTTTGACACTTGATGTATCCATATGTATTTACATGTCTATATGTATAAATGTGGAGGCTTAAGATGGTTTGACTTGGTATTGAATAATAACACTATTTTATCCTTACCCTTGAGTTAGATATTAGTGCTCCAACCGCTAACCATGGACCTGTGTCCCCATGCGACACAGGGGCCGGAGCATCTTCTTTTTTTCTGTGTAGTGATCAGGTGCTCGGACAGTTTTAGTGGTGAGATTCTATCTTTTGGAAGGTACAGATTTCATGGTCGTCTTAGCTTCTGCCATAAACTTATTTTTTATTCAATTTTGGCTATTGTCGGGGGCTTATCCCGATATGTTATTGACTACAGATTTATAGAGGCTTGTGGATAACTATGTACTTGGGTAGATTGGATGTTGATTGTTAAATGATGATATTAATGATTGTCTAGACTTTCTTAAGTTATGAATGTTTGTTTTGTTTCCGCTACCTTATTATATGTTCGGATTTTATCCAATGCTTAGGGTTTGATATGACGGTTGGTGGGGTTAACGAAGTGATCTTCGGTCCTTTTTGGTCTTGAGGTGCCCACACGACAAGTCCCCTTTTTGGGTCATGTCAAGTAAATAGGGTTTTTTGGAATGATGATTTCAATGAGTAACAATCGCTAATTTCATTGAGTTTGTAGTCAATAGACGAGAGGCACTGTGATTGTGTTTCCTGTAACTTCATAACTTCGTAGGCTATTCATTCTAATGATCTCTGTCGGTGCTTGGCATATAGATCAATAGTCAATGTTTACCTAAATGGTTTCATTACCCTATTATATCACTCAATTATGCTTTCTCATCTCATGAGTTTTGCACTACTGACTCCTATCTTAGATTATTAGCTCAAGCTATTCATTAAAGGTTAATAGATCTAAGTCTCTATTTTTTATTCCCTTTTCCTATTTATCACCCATTTTTTCATTGCGAGTAAGGAGAGTTCTAACATATGCACTCATTAGAGAGCAATCAAATCGAACAGAACAACAATACACCCCCAAACACATTTTGAGAATTACTTTATTTATTGAACCCTACTTTATTAATCTATCATGGTTCCCACAAACCTAGTTGTGGTATTTAAAGACTCATGGTCATAAGAACACAATAACAATTCTGGAATGAAAAAATAATTATGAACTTACGAATAAGAACATTAAAAATAAAAATCTCAATTATGAACCAAAACCCTTAAAACCAATGTCTACAACTCTCAAGAACAAGTATATGCCTTAAAAGCAGTAATAGAATGTAAACTAAAACACATGTTGTAATAGGAGCATTTATTAACAGAAGCAAATACTATCCTAAACGAAATAGGATAGCAAGGCTGGCATTAGTCATTGCTTTAGCAACAAGTCATAGGGTCTGCCTTTGACCCATCGCATATCACGGCTTCCATTTTATTGTCTTCGTGATGGATTTGGTAACGACTCATATGGTAACCTAATGACTCATTGGTAACTTGTTTCCATTGGGTAGACTTTTGCAGAATTTTAAGATTCTGTTTGATTCTTCTCAAGAAGCTACTAGTGATGGCTCATAGGCAACAATCATTTCCACGGGAATCAATTTTACTTCTATAGGACTTCTGATTTATTTGCTCAAGATGGGTTATGTGATGACCCATCGCCTCGCCCAATGGATTATTTGGTGTAATTGTATCCCATATACACCTTTTAGCCTCTTAATTCAAGTTCATTTTTCATCCAATGACTCATCTATGACTCGTAATATGACCCAACAAGTCGTGGACAAGCCTCAAATACCAAGACTTTGTGAAATTTTCATTTTTTTTCTTTATTTACTTTTGAGCCCTGCTTTGCTACAAAATTAACAGATACCCTTCGACTTAGCATATTTTCCACATTTTAAACATTAAAGTATCATGACACAATAATGCATCAAAAACCTCAACATATAATGTTTACATGTCCTTAGGTAAACAAAACAATACAGCAACTATGACACTGAACTAAGAGAAACCTAGTGGACCTATAATAGTCAATGCTAATTCTTTTTAACATAGAATTTTCAACTGCCACCTATACATTAATTTAAAAACATTGTATGTATAAATACAGCCCATTACCATGACACGAAGGGATCTATAGATGACATCAATTTGTTAACAAACAACCTACCACATATAAAAATAACACTACCAAACAAATTGCAATCAATAGTACAACCTATGTTCCCTCACAATAAAGAAGTCTCGTACACTCACAATATTATACGCAATTATAACCAAGGACTAAATCAAAACAATCACCATTAAGATAAAGTTCTATAAGTGTACGTGAAATGTCATAGGCTTGTCTTTATTTTTTATGCCTCATTTTCGGACGATCAGACTAGGATCACAATAGGACTTTCTTCGGCTTGTAATGTATGCTTGAGAACAGGTATGGCAGATATGGATATAGTGACTTACCCTCCTTGACACTACACTATATTTGGCTCTTCTTTTAAACATCGCTTATTTTCTTGTACCTTATTCTCCTGTGTGTTTCTTTAATTCTCGGGTATGGTTTTTTTTACACTTTATTTTTTATAGACTTTATTCATCACTTTTTTCTTCTTTTTCTTGCCACACCCAATTTTTTTTCTCAAACAAACTTCTCCTTCATACCCATATCAAACCACACACCCCTATGATAGTCACGCTCAACTTAGGATATTTTCTAGAGTTGAGGTACATAGAATCCAATAAGGTACCAGGGCTGAAACAGGTTCATTATAATTGAAATGGAAAAGTGATTACGCTAATAAAAGAAATCGAACCATTACGCCTCAAATTTAGGACCAAGTGATACTTATTTTTATTTGGTCAAGTTTAGAATAAAAGTGAACTCATTCAAGAATGGCCTATGGTATTTTTCTACCCATCTTAAAACCTAAGCAAGAATAACCGACCAAAATCTTGATCACACACGTAAATAGAACTTGGTAATTTCTCTTACATAAATAGCATAAGGTAACACTGTCAATTATTACCTATGCATCTCATGTATTGGAAAGCTATAGTTATTCTGCCTATAATACTAATGTCATAATGAGACTAACAAAGGTCACAATTTAGCACAAGTACAACACACAAAAATGAACTTTTCGAAGGGGTATCCTTCAAACAACAAACAAAAATCAAAAAATTTCAAAATTTAATTGCATTAAGGTTCCCCTAATTTTATCTTAATAAAACATAATAGAAATATATACAAACAAAAAACTTAAACATTCTAATCCTACTATGATAGCATATCCATTGGAAAAGTAATAATAGCAAAAAGAGTTCAAGAGGTGGTAGACCCCTACCCCCAACTTTGAGAACATGCAGTATCCACAGTATGTGTATATCAAAAAAATATAAACATAGGGATAAGTATATACTTGTAGTGCTCTAGGCTCCAGATATGATCTCATCATCTGTTAGGGTCTTAAAACTTACCCCAATCTCAGTTATCATAGCCTCAGTAGTGGTTGTGGCACTCAAATCAATGTTGGCACTAGTTGTGGATGGTTTACTTAAAGGTATTGAACTCATACAGGAAACCCTCATACCTCCACCATCAATAGTACCATATATAGAAGCATCACCCGATGCCTCACAAATGCTAGAGCTCCTAGATCCATGCCCCCTCTAGTGTATCTCGGACAAGTGATCCTAGGGGGCCTGTTGGCTCTCTGCTTATACTTTCTTCAAGTTTTCTTTATCATTTTGTATATTCCTCTATTTTTTCTCTATCTCAGCAATATCATTGGTTCTTTTTTTCTTTTCTTTAGTTCCCCATCTATCAGTCTTTTCAACCTCCTAAATCCCCTAAATAATGGGAATAGTATGGGTTGGAATATTGGATACAACCATAGTGTCATGTACTCAACTGTCGCATGTAGAGAATCCAACTCTCGATTAATCTCACCTAAATCTAAGGACTTTACACCCTCAACTTTATCTGTGATCTCCTCTCAAAGCTATAAAAATGGGTTTGTATCTTCACCCAAGGTTGGACACCTTTTTTAATGTTGTTCATCTTTCTTGCTATAGTGGTTAACCTTTTCAGGATGGTGTTTAGAAACTTATGTGGCACTAGAGCCTACCCTCTAGTAAGTTGTTAAGATATGACTGATCCTGGAGTAGTAATGGATGAAATCAGGACTAATATCATAATATCGCCCAATTTACACCTCTAAGCAAATTATAAAGTAGTCGCTATCCAATATAGAACCCAACAAAGGTGGGGTCAATCCCATAGGAAATAAGTCAAAATCTCAATCAATATGTATGTCAAGGCAATCAATAACAATTTCTAATAGAAAAGAAGAATTTGTAAATGTAATTCAGTGGTAACAAGTTATTTATTTGTTGGAAAACCAAGGGATTAAGTCTTGAGATGCTGCCAAGACCTGCTAATCTGGAAAAGTATCATCTATTTCAAGCTCAACCCCTAATTTCAATATCGTCTCCTCTTTGAGGTAGGATAGGTGGTCCACAACCTAGTATTCAGTGTCTTTCTGGTCTTTCACCTCAAAGTCAAACTCCTGCAATAAGATTACATAATGAATCAACCTTGGCTTAGCATCTTTCTTTGATATAAGATATCTTAATATTGTATGATCAGTATAAATAATGACTTTGGTCCTTATTAAATAGGATCAGAACTTCTCAAAATCAAAAACCACCACGAGTAACTTCTACTTAGTAACTATTTAATTTTTCTATGTGAGGTTTAATGTTATGCTAGCATAGTAGACTGGTTAAAGGATCTTCTCACATCATTGGCCTAGGACAGCTCACAAAGCTACACCACTAGCATCGCGTATCACCTCAAAATAAACAGACCAACCTAGAGCATAATAATTAGAGATGAGATCAACCACTCATTAAGGCACTCAAAGGCCTTGATACATACATCATCAAACACAAAATTCACCTCCTTCTCAAAAATATTGCATAATGGATTAAAAATTTTAATGAAGTCCTTGATGAACGTCCTAATGAACCCAACACGGTCTAAGAAATTTCTAATACCTTAAATTGAAATCGGTAGAGGTAATTTTTCAATCACTTCTATCTTTGCCCTGTCAACCTTAATATCTCTCTTCAAAATCTTGTATTTAAGAACAATCCCTTTATTCACCATAGAGCGACACTTTTCCTAATTCAAAACTAGGTTACACTCCTCATATCTCTAAAGTGCATCGGCCAAATGGGCTAGATAGTCATAAAACGAGTCCCCAACCACCAAAAAGTCATCCATGTAGATCTCTATATTGACCTCCCCCATATCACAAAATATCGATAATATATAATATTAAAAGATGGTTAGAGCATTGTAAAGTCCAAACGGCATCCCCTTAAACTCAAAAGTACCATATGGGCATGTAAAAACAGTCTTTTCTTGGTCTTCAGGGGCAGTATAAATCTAATTATCCCTTGAATAACCATCAATAAAATAGTACTAACCTCTTCCTGCAAGTCTATCTAGCATCTGATCTATAAACGGTATAGGAAAATGGTCTTTTTGTGTCCAAGTATTCAAATTTTTGTAATCTATGCACACTCTTCATCCAGTAACCGATATCATCGGCACTAACTCACTCTTCTTATTTGGTACCACAGTGATCCCACCCTTCTTAGGTACATATTGAACCAGGCTCACCTACATGTTGTATGCAATGGGATAAACCACGCCCGCATCTAATCATTTTATGATCTCTTTCTTTACCACCTCTTACATAGGTAGGTTGAAACAATATTGATGCTTGATATTGGGAACACAATCTATTTTAAGATGAATTTTATGAGTGAAATCCCAGGTGGAATCCCCATAATATCTACAATAATACATCCGATGGCCCTTTTAAATCTCTGTAATATTAAAATCAATGCCTCAATCTGTGTATCCACCAAATCAGCCATAATATTGATCGACAAGGTATTGTCGACCCCCAAGAATGCATATCATAGTTAAGAAAGAAAGGTATTTAATTCCAAAAGTGGTGGCTCATCAATAAATGGCCAAGCTAGTAGAGTCGCCCTATTCTTCAAGTCAATTAGCTTTTTTGGCGCATAAGAATAAGAACCGCTTCCATAGAGTGTGCTCACTATCTCATCAAATTTATCTATATTGTCACTCTCAAAGTTTATGATCATTGCCACTAGTGCCTCAATACCAAGTCTCTCCTCAATGGGCACACTCACTATATCATTCTCAACAGTGACTATCACAGACACCATTTTTACGTATTTTTGTTGCAGCATTACTGACCCATATTAAAAGTAACATGTTTATTATTGAGCCTAAATTTTATATGTTTTATCTTTATGTCAACCAATGCACTACTCGTGGTTAGGAAATGCCTTCCTAAGATAATAAGAACATCAAAATCCACCTTACCGTCAAGGATCATGAAATCATCAAGGAAGATGAAGAAAGTTACCTTCACCTAAACATCACACAATATGCCAACCGATTTCTTCACAGTTTGGTCAATCATTAATAATCTCATCAACATTAGGTTAGGTGTCTCCAACCCCAACTTCTTATACTCCACTAGTAGCATCATGTTTATGCTAGCTCCCAAGTGACACAATGCTCGTGAAAAAATCAGAGACCCAATATTGTAAAGAATGGTGAAAACTCCAGGGTCCTTTTTCTTCTCAACCAAAAACCAAGAAATAGTAGCACTACAATGAAACATATTTTCAACAGACTCAAAACTCGTTGTTTTCTATTTCGTAACCAGATCTTTCATGAATTTTGCATAGCCAGGCATCTACTCTAATGCATCTACGGGGAAATATTAACAAACAGTTCCTTCAACATCAAAATAAACTTTGATATTTCCTCTCCTCTTGTATCTTATTTAATCACTGGGGAAAAGGTAGGGGACCTCATGGAATAGTCTTCACTATAGGATTGAATTCCTTCCTCTCAACTCGTTTATCAACACCAGCCAATTTTTATGATGACTCACCACTAGTCACCAACTTTTTAGATTTTATTTCAGATGCATCATCAATATCAACAACATCATCCCATACCTCATCAACTGTAGACATAAGGGGATCAATAGTTGCCTTACCAGTCCAAGTGGTGATGGCTAAGAAGTGACTGTCATTTTTCAAATTTTTCAAAGTGTTACTCAAAATAGTGCCTGATTGACGTTGATTAAAAGTAGCCAACATTTGACCAAACTATGGCTCAAGATACTTAATTGTGGTAGCATGCTATTCAACTTTCTGGCTCAGTCTCAAAATATCTGCCTTAATTTTCTTAAGCCAAATCTCTTAATTCTCTAAACCCTTAACTAGCTTAGTCAATAATACTTCTATCCTCGAATCAGTATCGCAGTTCCCCAAAGGAATATATACACCACCCTTTTCCTTATAGTCATTTATTCGTCTCCAGTCATTATCTGTCTCTTCTCTGATCCCTATAATATTTTTTACCATGATACCCTTATATCGAGTTCCAACAGTCTTGATTAAACCCTTGGTCCTTGGCTCAAAAACCTGTCATCTCTCTATCTAAGTACTTTGTCTCTTCCTCATATCTGAATTGTATACCTTAGACTCTTTACCTTGAGTGCACACAGTATTGACCTTTTTTGAGCTCAAAGTTGCGAATTTCTTGGTCAACAACCCAATCTCCATCTTGATTTGTAGAACCTCTTGATGTACTGTATTATCTACAATTCTCTACTCGATGAAAGCACCAATATCATAAGTACCAGCTCCTTATTCAGCCTCCTAAGTATGCCACCCTCAGTTGGTCATATACCCCGGTCTAAAATTTATGAAGCTAACTCTAATGTAGGCTCATAAAATCTCCATAAGTAATAGTATCTGCAACATCTTTAGTATTGGTATTCATGGCTCGATAATTTTTCTTAAGAAAATTCCTTCTCAAAATCTTGTGATTGGGCACCATCGACAACTTCTTCTTGAACCTCAACTATGCCTCGTACAGTGGTTAATAATGCAATTGCCTAAAATTATAGATCTCTTTCTTCAAGTACAGCACTATAAGGAGAAAATAATTGGTCCAAGAACTTCTCTCGTAACTCATTCCAATTAGTGATGGACCCATGAGGTAGTTCCCTTAGTCATAATGTCACTTTCATATTTAGAGAGAATGGGAACAACTTGAGTCTCAAAGCTTCCTGACTAAGCATAGGTAAATTACACGAAATACAAATCTCAATGAAATATATGATGTGCATATTTGCATCATCATTCGACAAACCAGCAAACACATCCTTCAAATTGAGCAGCTAAATCATAGCACTCACAATATCAAATTCACTTTTTGAGTTAATTCAGGAGAAATAATGGCTCCTATCTAGATAGTCTCAACATACCACAAGTCTTTCTCTGGATCATCATATGCTGGCAAGTACTAAAAGGCTAGGGGTACTTGGACTCTATTTCTTCTACCTCTGTCAAGTTTTGCTGGACGCTCTGCATCTTTCCTCTGGCTTTTTTCTTGGGTCGCATGATGGGAAGTTACATCCCTCCTCACATTTTCTTTAGCTAGTAACCCGCAGTGGTTTACACATTTATCTTATGAACACCAAGCAGAGAAAGTGGATTCAAGGCAAGTGGATTATCTTGATGCTTCTCGTGTCGAGATTTATAACTGTGTTCCAACATTCTATGATCTATCGTAGGTTATTTTAGGCTCTACATCAAGTGAGATAACTGGATTGCCTTGACTCCGAGTACTGGACATACACTGGAGTACACCCCAAGAATAGCAGAAAAGTAAAAACCAACAACCCTAAAAACTTTAATAAATCAATCCGTAACTGTATTCAGCTACAATGGTGCTAAAATTTAATGTACCCCAAAACTACATCTCCAAAAAGTATAATGTGGTCTTTGTCAAATATATAACCCAATAGTGGTTAGGGTCAAATCCATAGGGAATAGGTTGAATATCTCTCACGAACTTGCTGAATTAGACGAAAAAATGCAGAAAAGTAAATAGGGGAATTTTTGTAAAATAGTAAAGTAGTAATATTTCTTGATCTCTTTGAGTTGAAATCAATTTGAGATGAATACTAGAACTGTGTTCACCCTAACTTCCTAACTCCATCGACTTATCATGCTAAACTAACTAAATGTCTTGCAAGCAGAATTTGACAAGTTATATATCACCAACCATCTTGAGAATGCCTTTGGTAAATTTCACTCTTCACCTTGTGAGTCTCAGAGTATCGCCTTACTAACCCTTGTCTTGGATTACAGTTTAACTATCTTCTTCTAGGTGTCAAGTTAATTAGATAAAGGTTGGTAGCCTCGAATTACTATTGTGATTTTCTTTTCCTAATCTCAACCTCTTTTGTGATGATGATCTCGAATACAAGAAATTTCTTAACTTCTGCAGTAGTTAAGAAAGCAATGAAACCGAAGATGATCACAATACATGCATAAACATTGATTAAGAAGGACCTCATGCTTTCTCTGTTTCATTATTTTGTCAGGCTTCCCACAACCCTAATTAGGTAGTTTAGCTGCTCATGTTGGTAAGAATATCCATAGAATTCATCAAATAAAGAATATAAATAATCTTACAATAATTTAATAACAAAACCCAGAATCTCAAATTGATAATCAACCGTAAAAACCAAGAACAATAAATTCCTAGATCAAAAGTTGAATCTCAGAATCAGTATAGTGCTGTGAATGTAAAGAGTCATAAACTAATAAGAAAACATCAAATAATTATTTATAGTTTCATAAAATACCCTAGAAAACCTAACCTAAACAAACTAAGAAAATAAGGTCGGCCGTGGTTGCTTCTAAGGAGCCGAGTCGTCAGGACTGACGACAACTCATTGTCAACTCTGTTTCCTGTCTTTTGTCTTCAATGGTGACAACTTTTCATGTATTCCTACGAGTCATAGGCTAGATTCATCATCTCTCCATTGAAATTCTCTCTTTCAGTTTCTTTTTTACTATGCTCAGAATGGTAAGCACTACGAGTCGTAGCTTAACACTATGACTCATTGTCAGTCTCATCTCCACTGGGCTCCAACTTGTAAAATCTCTTGACTTTTCACCACGTTTGCTCAGAACGATTCCTCTCTATGACTCGTAGTCAATCCCTACGAGTCATAGCCAACTTCAACTTTTTTACTCTTCTCAGATATTCTCATTGTTTTTCTGACGACTTGGGCTACGAGTCGTATAGTCACCCAATGACTCATAGTCCGGTCTATGACTTCACTTTTTGGAGCTTCTTTTTCTCATCTTGTTCTAATCACTTCCACCCCTATTTTCCTGTAACATAGACATAAAAAAATCATATCTAACAAAATGACCTAAGTACTTGCATATGTTTGTAGTTTTAAGTATCGAAAGTGTCATGAAACCATGGCATATTACCCCCCCCCCCCTTTCAACAAAAAAATATATAGTTGGTGAGACTTTGTATCAAGAGTGAAAGAAAGAAAGAAAGAAAGAAATTGCGTGTACACATAGGGGCTATACTCCTCGACCCCTGTACGAGACCAAGTTACTCGTGCTAGCCAATAGGACTGAACAAAGATCTATTCCAGATCTCCAGCCAGCATATAAACATTTGGTGTTACTTTTACTTTCAATACTTTCTTTATCAGTATTATCATTCAGGCTTTACTTTTAGCAAGTTGATTGAGAAGATAAAAAAAGATCAATTCACCCTTTTCCACTTTCATATTTCTCAAGAATAAGGCTCGAGCTTTTACTTGTATCTTTAGTTAAAAAAAATTGACTTTCCTTTTGTATCCCATCGTCTAACCTAATCAGTCCTTGTGTGTCGATTCTTGATTGATTCAACGTTCTTCCTAAATTGGTTGGTTTGTTTAATTGAAGCAGTTGACATTCTTTCCTTCTTCAACTTCTAGATTTTTTGTGGTTGATTGATTGATTGTTCTTCCTTCTTGACTTCGTTGATTTCATCCATATTTTCTTTTTTTCTTTTTGGCTTTCGCTGGACTCTTCCCTTTTAGATTACTCTTATTTATATTTTTCAGCTTCACTTGGTTCTTGACCTTATCTATAAGGCTTACTAACTTGCACATGATCCTATTTTCTTTTAGTACTGGCATATTTAATAAGTCATCATTAAAATCAAACCTAACAACATTCTCTATCAAATTAAAAGTTTGATCTACTAGTCCACATGTAGTTGTCAAAAGTAGGAATTTGTTTTCATAGACTTAATGCATGATTTCTAAATCTTACCTAATGTATTGGTTGTACATATAAATTAGGGGTGTTAATTGGTCCGGGTCAGGTCAACCCAGAACCGGCCCGTGAACATTAGCGGGGTTGTGGTCCTGTTCGGATCCAGGCCTGGTTAAACGGATCGGTTCGATTCCAGGCCCAACAGTAATTTTTTTAAAAACAACCCTGAATTGGCCCACTTAACCTAACCCGGTCCAACCCACCTAAACCCGGTCAAAATCGGTTAAAAAGAAAAGAAAAATTCTCCAATATACACTATATATACCCACATATATACATTTTAAATACGTTAAACAAAATATATACACTATATATACAGTATATACTACATTAGAATTTAAAAAATATATACACATATGCAGAATTACACATGTAATCGTGTATACGACTATACCTTAATTAAATATATATATTGCTCTTAATAAAACATATACTACAAGATATATACTACAAAATAATGATATATATAATAATTTATAAAACATATACGCATATATACTTTAAATATATACGTCTTTAGAAGATATATACACATATATATGTACCATTAAATATGTACGTACTACTTTAAATAAAATATACTGCAATATATATACTAGAATATATACACACACTATATATATAGTTATATACTAATTTATAAAACATATACACATGTGTACGTTAAATATATACATCTATAGAAGATATATACACATATATACGTACCATTCAATATATATGTACTAATTTAAATAAAATATACTACAATATATACACACACTATATATATAGTTATATACTAATTTATAAAGCATATACATATGTATACGTCAAATGTATATGTCTATAGAAGATATATACACATATAGACGTACAATTCAATATATATGTACTACTTTAAATAAAATATACTAAAATATATAAAAATAATGCAATATATACACAAACTATATATTTAGTAATACACTAATTTATAAAAAATATACACATGTATACGTTAAATATATACGTATATTTAAGATATATACACATATATACGTACCATTAAATATATACTTACTACTTTAAGTAAAATATACAACAATATATATTTACTAAAATATCTACACACACAATATATTTTGTTATACACTAATTTATGAAACATATACACATGTATACGTTAAAAAAATATGTCTATAGAAGATATATACACATATATACGTACCATTCAATATATATGTACTAATTTAAATAAAATATACTACAATTTATATATACTACAATATATACACACACTATATATTTAGTTACACTAATCTATAAACCATATACACACGTATACGTTAAATATATACGTATATAGAAGATATATACACATATATACATACCAATCAATATATACGTACTACTTTAAATAAAATATACCTCAATATATATATATACTAAAATATATACACACACTATATTTAGTTATACTCTAATTTATAAAACATATACACATGTATACGTTAAATATTTACGTCTATAGAAGATATATACACATTTATACGAACCATTCAATATATACGTACTATTGTAAATAAAATATACGACAATATATATACTGAAATATATACACTCACTATAGATATAGTTATAAACTAATTTGTAAAACATATACACATGTATACGTTAAATATAAACATCTATAGAAGATATATACACATATATACGTACCATTCAATATATATGTACTACTTTAAATAAAATATAATACAATATATATATATATATTACAATATATACACACACTATATATATAGTTATACACTAATATATAAAACATATCACATGTATACGTTAATATATACGTCTATAGAATGGTATATACACATATATACGTACCATTCAATATATACATACTACTTTAAATAAAATATACTCAATATAAATACTACTATATATACACACACTAAATATATAGTTATATACTAATTTATAAAACATATACACATGTATACGTTAAATATATACTACTTTAGAAAATATATACACATATATACATATCATTCAATATATGTACTACTTTAAATAAAACATATATTATAATATATATATATATATATATATATATATAATATAATATATACACACACTATTTATATAATTATATACTAATTTATAAAGCATATACACATGTATACTTTAAATATATAATACTTTAGAAAATATATGCACATATATATGTACCATTCAATATATATGTACTTCTTTAAATAAAATATGTACTACAATATATATATAATACAATATATGCACACAATATATATAATTATATACTAATTTATAATATATATACACATGTATACGTTAAATATATATGTCTATAGAAGAAAGATACACATATATACGTATCATTCAATATATATGTATTACTTTAAATAAAATATATACTACAATATATATTCCACAATATATATACATACTATATATATAGTTATATACTAATTTATAAAACATATACATATGTATACGTTAAATATATACTATTTTAAAAAATATATACACATATATACGTACCATTCAATATACGTACTTCTTTAAATAAAACATATACTACAATATATACACACATTAAATATATAGCTATATACTAATTTATAAAACATATACATATGTATACATTAAACATATACTACTTTAGAAAATATACACACATATATACGTACCATTCAATAAATACGTACTACTTTAAATAAAATATACTACAGTATACACACACACTATATATATAGTTATATCTACTAATTTATCAAACATATACACATGTATACGTTAAATATATACATCTATAAAAGATATATACACATATATATGTACCACTCAATATATATGTACTACTTTAAATAAAACATATACTACAATAAATAGATAGTTATCTACTAATTTATAAAATATATTCACATGTATACACTAAATATATACGTCTATAGAAGATATATACACATATATACGTACCATTCAATATGTGTACTACTTTAAATAAAACATATCCTACAATATACATACTACAATATATACACACACTATATATATAGTTTCATACTAATTTGTAAAACATATACATATGTATATTTTAAGTTTCTACTACTTTAGAGAATATATACACATATATACGTATCATTCAATATGTGCACTACTTTTAAATAAAACATATACTACAATATATATACTACAATATACACACACACTATATATAGTTATATGCTAATTTATATAATATATAAATTAAAAAATCTATTTTAAAAAAAAAATAATCGGGCCACGTCGGGCCGATTAACCGGCTAGCCTGGATCGGTTTTAATCCGGGCCTAATCAACTGGGCCCCAAAAAAATTAATCCAGCCCGGAATTCGATATCCTACAATCCGTGGGTTGACTGGACCGGGTGTGCTTAATGGGTCGGGCTGGGGAGGGCCAGGTCGGGTCAACCCGGCCCATTTGACAGGCATAATATAAATGCAGAAGCTGAATTGTCCGAACATATTTTACATAAGATAGGAATTAAAGATCAATTGACAGTAGTGGATACTAGATAGATATTAGTGGAAATAAAACTCATTATTGTTAAGTTTTTTGTCCTGATTTTCTTACCAAGTTTAAGTTTTACTTTTCTCGAAAGAAAAATAAAAGTAATATCATAATTACTTTTATTTTTCTTGAAAGAAAAATATAAAATTTTTCCATATTTGGCTAACCTCTTTCTTGGGGAAAGGTTTTGGACATCTATAAATACAAGATCCCTCTTCTCATAACATAACACAACAACATCCACAATGTAGTCATTTACGAGTAATGTTATGTTTTCTTTAATATTAGTTTTCATGTGTAGGCTAGTTGGCCAAATTATATCAATAATATTAATATGTATAAATAACATAAATACCAACCCTTTTGGAAGTAATTACATTCTCTCCCACTTTTTAAATTACTTTACTCTCTATCCCTATTAATATACATAACATAGCCGACACATACAAAACATTCTGTGTATATGTTGGGATTTTTTTAATATGTTTAGGGAGTTGGGATTTTTTGTAATATTGGAAGCATAAGTTGTGTATTTGTGTAATTTTTGGATAATATTATGTTTTTAGTTTATATTGTGTCACCTGAATTATCGCAGTCTTGGTTTGGAAACTTTAATCTTCCGCATGACGCCTTCGTGATTTCAAACCCAACAATTATATGACGATTAAAAAGTTAAAACTTGTCCACTAAATTGTACTCGTGAGGAATAAAAGCTGAATTATTAGTACACCGGCCAATCTTTAATTCTTTTTATTGCTTCACAAAATATTAATTTTCTCAATCACTCAATTTGATTAGGATAGCAATGAACGGTATTTCATAACATAGTTTTTAATAATAACCAGGTGGAGGAGTACCACTTTTTGTATCATTAATTTATGAGTAAAAATTATTATTTCCTCTATCCAAGATAAGTTATGTTAAGTCGAATGTCTTCTATCACTGTTGGTATCTTTTGGGGGGTTGATAAATAAAAATCAGCTACATTATTGGAGATTCTTAAAAAACATCCAAATCCTAGAAGTATCACAAAGATATTTAGTTAGAAACGTTGTCTGAAAAGCAAGTGAATTCTTTTCCAAATGTCAAATGGATGGTAAAATCTTCCCTGAATCAAGTTTTAGGTCAAGTTAATTAAGTATAAGATATATATTTTGTACATATTCTTAGAATTGTTTGATTAAATTTAAGCGTCCTGTCCTGCGCAGTAAGTATTTATAATCAATGACATGAATCAACATGTCACAATGAAGATGTGTGGTAGGACGTTGGGATCACTCTAGAGTCCACGGCCTTAAGTGGTGGAGCCAAAGACAGTAAAGGAAGTTCAGAAAAATATTCTACCTAGTACACGTGAATATATTGTTGCCCTGTTAAATTTTTTAAACTCTGCCAAATATTTATTATTAAAGATTTTGAATTATCAAGTTCTGAAAATAAAAAGCTTTTTGATACTAAAGTTTGCCCCTTAATGGAACTTATTCAGTATAAATTTAAATGAATTGAATCATAGAAGTTTGTAATAAAAAGAAAGCGTCATGCCGTTCCCTATCAATATTATATTGGGTTTTTAAGAGGTGTCATTGGAAAATGAATAGGTTTTTATCTGAAAAGACACCAAGAGAAAGGATGTAATTTGAATAGGCATCTTTTTGGATTGAATGGTTATGACCTTTCCAATGGGTTGCACCTTTTTCGAAGTGTTGCACCTTTTCCGAAGAGTTTCACTTTATGAAGAGGTGCACCTTTTTGAATCATTGCTTCTCTTCATGAAGGAACACCTTGATGGATATAAATACTTGAATTTTTCCTTAGCTAAAGACAATTTTGAGTAGAAAAACAATCGTCTTCTTTTTCTAAAAACTCTCGTGTGATCATCAAATCATTTAGTGTCTTTGAAGTTTCTGAAAATTTGAGGTACCACTATTTTCAAAAAGAGAATAATTTTATCCTGGGAGGAAAGTGACACGACTCGAACTAGGCCCTAGTCGTATCGGGTATCTCAAGTCCAACCAGGACCAGAGACCACCCCCAATACCCCACCTTTGACGACCTTACAGACCCATGTCAGATGAAGTTCGAGCATATAACATGATAAAACAATAATAATTCAAAGATATTAAATCAAGTCTATAACCATGATCCAACAACCTCAACCTAATATCCAACCGGTGCTAACCCTAATGCCAATACCAATACCAAGGCTGACACCAATATCGATACGTCCATGCCCATAGTAGTCTAATAAAGCCTCTAACCAGGATCAAAGAATATCCGGACGGGACATGCCCCCGACCATAGCCAAAACCAAAGCCAAGGAAATAACAGTAATAAAAAGAAGTCCATAGCATGAAATGGAGCCTTTCGGAGTTTGAAAACTCACCACTTCAACCTGACTCAAAGTTGTCCCCCTCCCTCCGAATCCAAGTCACTAAGCAGGAGGAATGGTAGTATGGCCGATTTTTGCATCATGTGGGGATACAATATCCGAAGACGGTTAGTGAAGCGAATGCTAGCATGTAACTCAGCAATAAAGATAAAGTAATGCCATCATTCAAAACCAATTCAGATAACCATATGCAACCACATATATATACATATATATATCGTGTTGAGTTAGGAGAAAAATTTTAGCATGCATTTAAATCCTTAACCTGGCTTGAGTAGCTTGACTATCCTAAAATCACTCACGAACTACATGGGTTCAACTTCCCCTACTGAAAGGGTCCCAGTGCGCGTTAGCCGCACGATCGGAGAAAAGGATCCTGAGATGACTAGTACATCTCCCAAAATATAAAGTGTGACATAATGTACATGGTCACCTAGACCACACTCACATCGGCAAACGTGAGTTTCCAGTGTTGGCCCCCCTGGGACCCCCACCTTCCATGGGTTTGCTACTCGACTCTCTTTAAGTACATATAAAACCATTTACACACTCCCAGCCATTTACCAAGGAGTCCTTTAATTAGGTATTAACCATTACTATCATCAAACCAACATTAGACCTTGCAAGTTTATTATCTTATGTTATATAGACTATTAAATCAAATTAGACTCCATCATTTTCAATTAACCAAACCATTTATAATCAAACCATGGACACTAAGGTCTTAACAAAACCATATGAAATAGACCAAAACCAATTCATTTTTCTTTAACCATTTATGCAATGAAATGACACCAAGAATAATTAAATTATGTGACAAAATCATTCTTATTAACAATTTCACAAATAGGTTGAGGGCATGTCGTTATCAAATCCAAACTCATCAAATTGTAGAAGTTCAACCATGACCCCTTCATTAAATCATCATTCCTATGCACCCATATATGAAAAACAATAATTAAAACGTGTATAATCATAATTTAAACCATAGAAAACAATATTCAATAATATGCATTCAAATCCCTCAACCTTGATTTCAAAACCACCATTAATGAATCATGAGCAATTATTTAACATGTGGTTTTAGTAAACTAACAACGAGGGAAAAGTCACATGCCTTAGACACTAAGAAAGACAGTGAGAAATCACCCTTGAAAGCCTTAATTGATTATCTTGATGAAATCCTAGCCTTTTGCTTGAAAGAGAGTTTAAGAGTGATTATAAGAGTGTTTGATTGGAAATAATAGGTTAATGAAGTCCCAAAAGGTATTTTAAGTCATGTTTTCAAAGAAAGTTAAAAGGGAAAATTCTAGAATGCCCCCAACTTAAAACAGTAAAAAACATAGGCAGTTATGAGTTAACCCTCGTGACTCGTAACCACACTATACGACTCGTACCATTGAGTCATTACCAAGATAGTAAGGTGGACACCCACACACTGTCCACTCTACGACTCCATGACCCCACCTGTGACCTGACCATATGACTCGTATGGTCTAGTCGTATCCAAGACAGAACCCAAGGGATTGGATACTGGACAACATATGACTCGACCTTACCACTCGTAATATATCCTTATGGATCTTAATGAGCATTCATACTCAAAGCCAAGTCAAGTAACTACGTTTCTGATTTGATGAAGGATCGACCAAATGACCCATCACCACCCCTAACGACCCATACCGCCAAGTCATTACCAAGACCGAAACCCAACCACCATGCATTGGTCACCTAACGACTAGGGTCACCTGACCCATACCCACACCATATGACTCATATGGTGAGTCGTTTCTAGGACAGTGAGCTCAAAGCTCATAAAATTTCCAAGGCCCAAAATCCAGGGTGTTTTAATTCTCCCCCAATTGAATCATTCATCCTCAAATAATGGGACATGGAAATAACTAGCATGATTAAACCCTCAAACATCTCTACACTTACCTTTAAGATAGAAAAAAAGATTACTAGGGAATTCACAATCTACTCTTACATTTAAAATAAAAAACAAAGATGTTAAGATCAACACATACCTTAGGCACAATTTTCCAGAATGAGAAATAGGAATGGATACTTGGACTTTATGTCCTCTTAAGCTTCCCATGTAGCCTCTTCCACCTTGTGGTTTCTCCATAGAACCATTACCAAAGCTACATCATTGGTCCACAATCGATGAACCTGCGAATCTAAAATCTCAATTAAGAACTCTTAATAAGAGAGGGAATCCAAAATACCAATATCTTTAATAGGCACAATCTGCAATGAATCACCCATACACTTTCTCAACATGGAAACATAGAACACCGGGTGAATGGAGCTCAAACTAAAAGGCAACTCTAACTCATACGCAACATTCCCAACCCTTTTCAAAACCAAGTACAGACCAATATATTAGAGACTAAGCTTCCCCTTTTCCCAAATTGCATCACTCCCTTCATGGGAGACACCTTCAAGAACACCCTATCCCCAACCTAAAACTCTAGATTTCTATGACTCACAACTACATAGGAATTTTGGTGACTTAGGATGGCTTTAAGCCTATCTCAAATTGCCTTCACCTTCTCCATGGCTTAGTGAACTAAATTTGGGCCAAATATTTTTGGCTTGCCAACTCAAACCACATAATAAGAGACTACACCTCCTACTATACAAGGCCTCAAACAGAGCCATTCTAATGCTAGAGTGATAGTTATTATTATATGCAAACTCTATAAAAGGCAAATGCTCAACCCAGCTACCTCTATAGTCAAACACGCAAGATCGAAGTATATCTTCCAACATCTACATTGTTCTTTCTGCTTGCCCATCCGTCTGTGGGTGGAAAGCAGTACTAAGACTCACCTTGGTCCCCAAAACATTCTTAAATGATCGCCAAAAGTGAGATAAAAACTGCGTACCACGATCTGAGATGATAGAAATAGGCACCCTAAGAAACTTTACAATCTCATGGAGGTTAAACCTCCACTGAAAAGTTTGTCCTTGTTGGCAAGAAATGAGTAGATTTCATCATCCTATCCATGATGATCCAAACCAAATAAAAATAATTCTAAGACAAAGAAAGACTAGCAACAAAATCTATGTTGATCACAAATATAACCCGATCCCAAGCCCTTTCATAATGGGCATCCCAAGTCCAACCAGGACCGAGGATCGCCCCCTGTTACCAATCCACCCACCTATGTCCAGCCTTAGATGGGCTGAATTTTAAATATATAATAAGATAGCATTATTTTTCTCATTAAGACTCTAGGATAGGGTCACAACCGTGACCGACCCAATCTAGTCCAACCGTACCATGATGTTCCAGCTTTTGATGGAATATTTTGGGTCTTTTTCTTAGGATAATTGTGCGATTTCAAGAAACTATTATTGTATTTAACATTGGACTTTAGTATTTTCAAGACAAGAACTCAGCGTGAAGAATAACTTGGATAAACTGGGTAAAATAAGAGAAAAATGACAAGCAATGACTTAGGCGATGAACCATCACCCTAACCATCGCCTAGAAGTAGAAGGCAGTGTAAATGGAAGTTTTGCAATGGTCCATGCGATAGGCCGTCAAACCTGTGATGAAATGTCGGCCTAACCATTGCTGAGAAGCAGAAGGTAGTGTCACTGAAAGTCCCGCGACGCGATGGTCCAGGTGATGGACCATCGACCTTGCGATGAACCGTCGGCCCAACCATTACAAATAAGTAGAATGCAGTATCGCTGGAACTCCAACAACTTTCCAGGTGATGGACCGTCACCTCAGCAACAAACCGTCACCCGACCCGTCAAGCATGACGCAAAAAATTTGATTTTAAATTTTAAAACCCTAGTCTTGGAATCATATAAATACTAAGTATTAGGTTTTATTTTGGGACTTTTGATAGTAGTATCATACTTTCTCCTCTATTGAGAGCATTGTAATACTTTTCTTTGAGATTTAAAGCTAGAACTTGACATCTTATTATCATTTCCATATTTTTTATTGAAGATTAAGAAGAACAATATTGTAACTTTTGTAAGTACTCTGTTGAAGATATTTATGAACATTAATATGTCTGTAATATCTTAGATAGAGATGAGTGGCTAAACTCCTATAACTAGGGTTATGGGAGCTATTTGGGGTTGTGAATCCATTTGATTTCTAACGTCTATCTAAATTGCAAGAAGATCTCTTCATTTTAATGAAATCTCTTAGTTACAAACTTGAGAAGTGAGTCCATGAGCACCACTTGTCTGAACAAGAAAGTGGATGTTGGGAAAAGAGGTAATTCACATAAAATCTATAGATTTACCCTTTGGGTTAAGGGTTAATGCCCTAATGGGACTAACCCTCATGAAAATCTATTGGATAATACATAAATCCCTTAAGTTCAAAAAAAGTAAAGGGTTAAATACCCATTAGGTTGAGAAACAAGTAGGTAATCCTTAGAATTCAATATTTCTTGCCATTGAAATTAGAAGTTAGAAATCGAACACAAATTCATAGACCTAACTTTTTGAACATCTTGGTGAGCATAACTATACTTATCTTATTCTCATTGAAATTGTACTTGTATTAACTCTTATTAGCTTAGATCAACAGTTTATTAAGAATAAACTTACTTAGTTGTATAAGTATTCCCTATAGGATTCGACCCTAACCTTTATTGGGTTCTATATTTGAAAATGATCGCTTACACTTTCATAAGAAAGTTGTAATTTAGGAATATCATATTTTGACATCGTTGTCGGGGAATATGGTTGTCAATTAAGTCTTTAATTGTTAATTGACCTTTGATCAAAGTTTCCAAAACTTTACTTTTTGTTTGTTATTTTTATTTTGTGCAGGTTGATTTTCTTGTATGCCAAGTACACAGAGACTAGGTGAACCTTTATTACCTATTCATCTGGAACCTCAACATTGGCAAAATGGATGTCAACAGGACCCAAAGAGAGTAGCTGCTTAGTAGGAAAAAGCTAGACTAGCTACCTTGGCAGCTGTACAAGTTAACCAGCAGAATGCGAACAATATAGGCTGGGAACTAAACCCAGATGATGATGATCTGGGTGATGATGAGTTTTCAAATCCGGTCAACCTAAGGTGTGCAGACTATGTGCCTGCACCGGCAAATAGGAATGTCAATAGAAATCTCTTTATCAGGGCGAGACTGGAACACCAGGCGGTCCAATTTAATCTAGAAGATGATGATGATAATTTGGATGGAGATGGTGCAATAAGGGTTATTATTCCTCAATAATGGTTATTATTCCTCCGCTCTTAGCACCCAGAGCCAAGTTCAATATCATCAGCACTATGATCCAGGTATTGCATCTCAAAGGGCTATTTGGTGGACTTGTGGGTGATGACCCGAATATGTACTTATTTAATTTTATCTCGACATGTAAATTATTTGACACCCCAGGAGTTGGATAAAATGCTATTCAGTTATGGATGTTTCCTTTGTCTCTGTTTGAGGAGGTAACTTTATGGTTGAATGGGCTAACTCCCAACTCTATTACCAACTGGAGACAACTGAAAGATGCTTTCCTAGAAAGGTTTTTTCCACCATCCAAAAGGGTATAGTTAAGAGATGAGATTAGAAATTTTAGAAAGCTTAGGCTCTCCATGAGACTTGGGAGAGGTTTAAGAAGAAGCTTATGCAGTGTCCAAATTATCAGATGATTAATGTCCACCTGATAGAGATCTTATATTAGGCCTTAATCTTTGTGATGAAGCCAGTAGTGGACAATACGACAGGTGGGGCATTCATGGATCTCACTTTTCCTGAAGCAGCTGAGATGCTTGATCGTATGACAAAACAAAGTAGAGCTTGGCATACCAGGGAGTCTGAGGAAGCAAGATCTACAATATTTATTAGCATAACTACAGAGCATAAGTGGAGAGAAGAAGAACATGACCAGGACATGGCTCACATAAAAACATAAATAGATCTTCTTAGTAAGAATTTATTATCGAGAAAGATAGAGAAGTTTAAAGTTGTAACATCATAGGGAAGGGCTGACTCTGATTCTGAGGAAAAAGCCAATTACTCAAATAATCAGGGGGGTTTCCAAGGAGGTGACCAAGGAAATCAAGGTTGGAACTATTATGAAAAATATGTCTATAAGCACTGCGACCAAGGAAAGTAGAAGAATAAGAATGATAGAAGTGGGTTGTATGTTCCTCTTGGAAACCGTGAGGTTGCAATGACTAGTTTGGGGAAGATGTCCATGAAGGACATGATGGCTAAGTTATTGAAGGGAGTAGAAGTAACCAACACTGGGGTGGATGAGATAAAAAGTGATTTATCCTCTATGAACCAGTTGGTTGGTTTACACTCTACTTTGATAAAATAGTTGGAGCAACAGATGAACCAATTGTCTACCGCATTCAATAAGAAGAAGAGTGGCACCTCACCAGTGACACAGTTCAAAATCCAAGGAAAGATAGTTTGTGTATGGCAGTTACCACTAGGAGTGGTAAGGTATTGGCAAGCCCTCCTATGGTTGATATTATGGAAGATGATGTTGAAGAGGCAAAAATTAATCATCTAATAGAGTCTGAGAAATTGGATGAGGTTATTGATGATACACCATCCAACTCTCAGCAGGTTGATGAGTTGGAGAAGAGCAAGGAAAAGAAGGCTAAAGTTATGGTTACCACTCTCCCAAAGACACTTTTTCCATTTCCTCATAGGTTAAATAAGAAGGCCAACGACACAAAGTTTGGCAAATTTATAGCCATGCTTAAGCAATTGATGATCAATTTACCATTGGTGGAGGCATTGGATCAAATGCCTAGGTATGCAAAGTTCATAAAAGACCTTGTCATGAATAAGAGAACAGTTAGCTATGAGCTGATGGACAATCTCCATTATAGTAGTGCTATCTCTACAAGGTCTTTGGTGCAGAAGAAGGCAGACCCGGGAGCATTTACCATCCCGTGCACTATTGGGTCTCTTGATTTTGCAAAAGTTCTATGTGATTCGGGGACTAGAATAAACTTGATACCGCTTCTGTGTATAAGCAATTGGGTTTGAGGGATCTTACTCCCAAAAATATGAGACTAGTTATGGCGGGCAGGTATGTGAAGCAGCCTGTGGGGATTCTATATGACATATTAGTAAAGATGGCCAGTTTTATATTTTTGGTTGATTTTGTCATTCTCAATTGTGAGGTGGACTTCGAGGTGCCCATAATCTTGGGTCGACCTTTCCTTGCAATTGGAGTGTACTTATTAATTTAAGAGCAAAGAAGCTACTATTCAGGATGAATGAAAAGGTAGTTCAATTCGATGTATGCCAGTCCATGAAACAGCATAAAAATATAGGCATATTCTCTATTGTGGATGTCCATTATGAGGATGACCACGAAGTGCTTATAAAAAAAAATTTGATGTGGAGACTTTAGCCGCTATATTGATGAATTTTAATCATGACAGTATCGAATTATAAGGAGACTGTGTGTATCTTAATGGGTATGGGGTCTTATTCATATGCACCCAAGAAGTTGGATTTAGACTTGAAAAATCATCCAAGTCCACCTGCTAAGCCTTCTATAGAGTAGCCACCTACCTTGGAGCCGAAAGAGTTACCACCTACCTTTGAGGTATGTATTCCTGGGCAGTGGAAATATGCTACCTATTATTATTGCGGCTGATATAGGTGAGCAATAGGTGGAAGACCTCACATCTATTCTTAATAGATATAAGAGGGCTATTGTTTTGACAATTACAGATATCTTTGGCATTTCTCCTAGTATATGTTCACATAGGATTCAGCTAGAGGAGGATTGTGTCCCGAATATTGACCACTGGTATCTTCTAAACACACCTATGCAAGAGGTGGTGAAGAAAAAATCATTAAGTATCTAGACGCAGGGGTAGGATTCCCCATTTCAGACAGTAAATAGGTAAGTCCCGTTCAGTGCATGCCTAAGAAAGGGGGCATGACAGTTGTGGCTAATGAGAAAAATGATTTGATCCCACTCAAGCCTGTTACTGGGTGAAGGGTGTGTATGGATTACAAAAAATTCAACTCGTGGACACTGAAGGACCACTTTCCATTGCCTTTTATGGATCAGATACTTAATCGGCTAGCAGTAAGGGGTTGGTACTATTTCATAGATGGGTACTATGGTTACAACTAGATTTCTATTGCTCCTAAAGATTAGGAAAACACGACATTCACATGCCTATATGGTACATTTGCTTTTAAGCAGATGCCTTTTGGTTTGTGTAATGCACCCGCCACCTTTTAGCGGTGCATGACATCGATATTTTCTGATATGGTTAAAGACACCTTGGAGGTGTTATGGATGATTTCTCAGTGGTCAGTGATTCTTTTGAGTTCTGCTTGCTGAATCTCAGTCAGGCATTACAGCGATGTAAAGAGTTCATCCATGTCCTTAACTGGGAAAAATGCCACTTCATGGTGAAGGAGGGCATTGTTCTTGATCACAAAATTTTTGGTAAAGGCTTTGAGGTTGATAAGGCAAAGGTTTAAGTGATTGAGAAACTACCTCCCCTTATCTCAGTCAAAAGGGTATGTAGCTTTCTCGGTCATGTGGGGTTCTACCACAGATTCATAAAGGACTTCTCAAAGATTGCAAACCCATTTTGCAAACATTTGGAGAAGGAGGCTAAGTTCACTTTTGATGATGAATGTAGTAAGGATTTTAAATGCCTTAAGATGAAACTAGTGGAAGCTCCAATTATCGTTGCTCCTGATTGGATGAAGCCATTTGAGGTTATGTGTGATGCCATTGGAGTGGCACTTGGAGCCGTTCTTGTCCAAAAGAAAGAGAATTTGTTCCATCTGATATATTATCCAACCAAGGCCCTAAATGGGGCTCAAAAGAATTATACGGTGACTGAGCAGGAAATTTTAGCAGTTGTGTATGCTTTTGAGAAGTTTTGGGCATATTTGTTAGGTACCAAGGTAGTGGTGCACACTAACCACTCTACCCTGAGGTACTTAATGGAAAAGAAGGATGCTAAGACAAGGTTGATTAGCTGGGTATTGCTACTTAAGGAATTTGATTTCAAAGTCAAGGATCAAAAGGGATGTAAGAATCAGGTGGCAGATCACTTATCCAAACTTGAAGGCAAGCAGACAGTTAAGGACGAGCTAGAGATTGATGATTCCTTAAAAGATGAGAAAATATTAGCTACAGTGCTTGAAAAAGTACCTTGGTCTGCTGACTTCACAAACTATATGGTAAGCAAAGTAATACTGGAGAATCTTTTCTTTTATCAAAGGAAAAATATTCTCCATAATATGATACATTATTTCTATGATGAGCTATATCTATTTCGACGGTGTGTGGATGGCATTATTAGGTGGTGCATCCCAGAAGTATATATGTTGAGTATACTAGAAGTGAGTCATGCTTCCCCAGTTGGAGGTCACCATGCAGGTGATCAGACGACAAGAAAAGTACTTTAGAGCGGCTACTATTGGACCACCTTATTCAAAGATGCCTATGAGTTCATGAAGAGATGTAACCAATGTCAAAGTCAAAGGTCTATCTCAAAGCACCATGAGATGCCAATGTCTAAAATGTTGGAGGTAGATTTATTCGATGTCTGTGGCATTGACTTCATGGGGACCTTCGTGAGCTCATTTGGGATGAAGTACATATTGGTCATCGTTGACTATGTGTCAAAGTGGGTTGAGGCAGTGGCGTTGGAGGATAATGAAGGAAAATGGTTTATTGCATTCTTAAAGAGAAATATCTTCTCTCTCTTTGGAGTACCACGTACCATCATAAGCGATGGAGGATCACACTTTTGCAATAAAATGTTTAGAGCCGCCTTGGAAAAATATGGAGTTAAGCAACATAAGGTGTCTACCCTATACCACCCATAGACCAGTGGGTAAGTGGAAATCTCTAATCGAGAAATCAAGGCTATCCTTGCCTAGACTATAAATGCTAGCAGGAAAGATTGGTCTAGGAAGCTGGACGATGCCTTATGGGAATATCAAACAACTTTCAAAACACCTATTGGCATGTCACCATACCAATTTGTTTATAGCAAGGCATGTCATTTGTCGATTGAGGTGGAGCATAAAGTGATGTGGGCACTAAAGCGGCTTAACCTAAACTAGAATAAGGCAGCTAATATGAGACTGGGGTAGCTGAATTAAATGGATGATGTTTGTCTTGGAGGTTATGAAAGAGCTGATATGTACAAGAAAAGAATGAAGAAGTACCATGACCACAAAATTAAAAAACGGGATTTCTAAAGAAGTGACTTAGTGCTCTTTTTTAACTCTCGACTCAAGATGTTTCCAGGTAAACTGAAATCTGAATGGTCTGGGCCATTTAAAGTTAACCAAGTCTACTCATCTAGAGTAGTGGAACTTGAAAATGAAGATGAAAATATCTTTAAGGTTAATGGGGAGCGTGTGAAACTGTATATCAGTCCAATGAACTCGATATGTAGTATTGCTACCATCTATCTTGATGAATTTTGAGTAATCGAGATAATAGAGTCGTGTCACGATAATAAATCAAGAGCTAGTGGAAGGCGACCCACATTGTGTTGTTGTAAAGGATTAGTTTAAGTTATTTGGTTGTTTTGTATAAGCTGAAGGGTTTGTACAAGTGTGCAGGTATGACAGTGTAGGAAACTAGAAGCTGAAATAGTTGGGGGTGACCGACGGACTAACCGATGGAGCGTTGCTGCCTTGATGGGCTGTCGTTGGGAACCATCATAACAAAGGCTACAAATCAGGTTATTGGAAAGTAGCAACGGGTTAACCAATGAACCGTCGCAAGTTCGATGGATCATTGGTCCAACCATCACCAAAGAGTTGCAAAAAATAGTTACTGGAAAAGGGTGTCGGGTCATCCGACGGACATCGCACCTTTGATGGACCATCACTTGAAGCGTCGCACTTAACCCTAGTTTAGCGGGTCGGGTCGGATAAATTTCAATTGCTAAATGTTTCATCCTTATCTGACCCAAATGGTTTCTAATGGATAATTTATAGTGGTTAATTAATGCTCCAACTGTTCAAGTGCCTGAGAATATTTATTTTTCATGGATTCAACATACCTAAGTCTTTTAATTCTCTTTTAAAACTTCTCCTCTTCCCTTTCCCATCTATTTAAACTCCATTTCTCCTTCTATCTTTCCATCATAAGTAAAACAAATTCTTTCTCAAAAGAAAAAGTTCATCTGTTGTTCTATGTTTAGTATGCAAGTCAGAGTAGTGACCAAGTACTGCATTACTTAGGTATGATCTCTTCATCACTCTCTATTGAAGAACAAATAAAGTAGGTGAAGACAATAATGTTGAAATAATTCTCTCTTCTCTTATTGATATTGTGGGGGTCTGAACTAAGTTGAAACCTGATAAACACTACCTTGGGTGAAATATGAGCATCCCATGGACCAAAAATGGAAAAAGTTGTGATGTATTATTGATATAAATGCCATAAAAATAATGTTTAAAATGAAGTGTACGTAAGGTGTTTGACAAAATGCCAAAAAGAGTTTCAAATTTGAGAAGTGTAGGCGATGGCTTGTGCGATGGATCATCAGACACCCGATGACCCTTCACCTGAAGCCGTCGCAACTTTCTAGAACTGAAGTTATTGGAATCGACCCAACGATTGGGGTCGATGGACCATTTCCCTACCGGTCGTTGGTCAAAAAAAATTTTGTCTTCTAGTTTGAGTTTGTAAACTGATAAATTATTCATTTATAGGTAATACGGAAAACAAAACAAGAGCCATTACATGGTTCGGATGCACTGACTCACAACACCCGACAAAGACGCCAGATGATTTCTTCATCCTCCTAGTCTGAAGAGGAGGGTGACAGCCGTAGCAACAGTAGCTTGAGCTTGAGTCAGATTGAGAAAAGGGTTAAAGTATCTAACCCCGACCAACAGGAGGTTCCATAACAAGAGGACCCAAATATGGTTCGGCGCAAGAAACTACAACTGTGGGAGGCTATCAGGTGGTAGGTTGAAGGCATTCGGGATCCTTTCTATAGAGGGATCAAGAAAATGGATAGGTTGGAAGTCAAGAGACCTATTTTCGAGGAACATCATATAGTGACTACAACTCTGCACAAGTATCCAGAACTCGAGCATCGATTTAATGAATATGAGTTGGCATGGATGAGTAGACAACTCAGAACCTATCAACCGAATCTGGTTCATGAGTTTTTTTCCAACTACTTGGTGTTGCTGGAGAAGGACTGTCCCCCAGGTACATTAGTCAATGACATAAATAATCTATACATATTTCTGTGCATGGAGTCAACATAGATGTCTCAGAACGTACATTGAATAGATTTTTGTTCGGGTCCGAATATCAGATACCGGGTGCAATACTAGATTTGGAGCATCTATTATTCACGGAGACCAACCAAAGGCCTTGACTGGCCAGAATATTGACATAGAAAGGTGAGCCTGCGTGGTTACACAACCCCCGCAAAAGAATATATAAGTCGTCCCTAAGCTTTAGGCCCACATTCTAGTAGGTAATTGTGAGACTGAGGCTAATATCAATAGAGTTGTGATTTTTGCTGCATTAACTGAAGGACTCACTGTGGATTTCGGCCATATTATTTCCAATGAATTATTTACCTGTGCTCATAGAACCACCATTGCACTACCATTTCCATGTCTTATCACAGATTTGTGCAGGCAGGAAAAAGTCCCTTTAATATGTGGAATTGATAATGAGGTCCAAGAAATGCATAATTGAGAAGACAAGGGATGCCTCAAGGTTCGATATGAGATTCAACAGACCTTTATCCCATCAGACTCAGTCGTCACCAATTCCTGAATCATCAGAGGTTCCTTCAGGTATGCCATTACCTCTTGCTATGTATGTGACTCCTACCACATCTGCAGTTTCAACTTTGATGCCTATAGGTGGGACTGTAGATTCTGCGTCATTCCTGCCCCAATATTCTGAATACAGGCTGAATTAGGAGAACGTTGCAAAGTCGGTCCAAGCCTAGAAAAGGTTTGAAAAATAATTAGCTATATGGGGAGTGGATTTCAAACCCTTTGTTGAAATAATTGTAGAGGCAGCAATACGTCCTTTATGGAGCATTCAGCTAAGAATGGATAATATGGAGGAGGGAATTAATAAGAAGCTAGATGCCATGTCCATCCCGAATTTCACCAAATTTATGGTTGAATTTAGACAGGCTCAGGTAGATATAGAAGATCTTAAATAATAGACGCAATAGTCCATGTTTGATCCAACCCAAATTGTAGGTGATGAGGACAAAGGTCTTGTTGACTTAATGGGGAGACCAATCAAAGACAAGGGTAAGAAAGTAGTAGAGACAAATGAAAAAGCAGAGAAAGTTATAAATAAAGAAGCTAAAAAAAAGCAGAGAAAGTTATAAATAAAGAAGCTAAAAAAAGAATACTTAAAGCCATGTCACCGGAAGAGAGGGAAGATTATGAGATGCAGAAAGCTCTTAAGAGGTCAAAGAGAACAAAGGAAAAGCAGAATAAGAGACTACAAGATGAAGCTGCTAGTGTTTCCACCAGTTCGGCCCCAGCTCAGAGGCTAATTTCTGACCCTATTCACTGTAAGATCCCTCCGATTCTAGAGGATATTGATATGAGGACCCCTACCACCATAGCAGTCAATGTTGCTGAAGACGAGGCCAAAGCAACCTCAGACCATTTAACTGACGCCTCATCTAACTGAAATGTTGTACAAGTATTTTTCTCTCTTTGTTCTTACTTTGCATGCATTGAGGACATTGCATCTTTTTTAGGGGGTAATACGTGTACCATTGGGGTTTTTGTTTAATGTTCTTTTCCCTCATATTTTATCTAGGAGAACCGGCACGTCTAGATTGTATTTTTATTTTTATGTGATGTGCTGTAAATATCATTAAGTGATTATTTATATAAGTAATTTTTTGTTCTGTTGGCATCCTTGTGTGTATATGGATGATAAGTGATTGTGGCAAAGTATTTTTAATTTTTTAAAATTTTTGTATAATTATTTCTTTTTACCATGTGGTAAATTGTTGTGCAACTGTTTATGACTCTAAAACTGGTATTGGAATGTAAAGTGAAGCAAAGCCTAACAATGTGATATGAATACCAAGAGTTAGTAGGATAGGAATTACGTTAGTGCTTGTGTGTTTAAGTATTTGCATATTTCTGGCATAAGTGTTACCCTTAGAACTTGCCCCGTTCATTGCATGTTGTCGTGTGTTTGACCCAATAAGATAGGATAGTAGGCCTCCTTGTTTTTTTAGTCCACTTAGCCAAAATAATGACCATCCCAAAATATTTTTTTTCCTTTGTAAGCCCTATTGAGCTTTATTAGTGTTTGTTCTGTCCAAATAAGCTTGATTAACTCTCTAGAAGGTATTAATATTTATCTTTGGCCCTGGTCCAATATTGGACATTGTGCACTTCAAGTTAGGCAAATTGCCTAATTGAGGGTGACTAATGTTGGATTGTTGACGGCCAGGGCGAGTTGAAGTTGATTTGAGAGGTAGAATCCGGCCCTGGTCTAGTTAGCTGTCTAAATAGATATTGTGTACCTCAACTAACTACATCAGCATAAGTTGAGGGTGGCTGATGCTGTTGTTCTTCTTTTAAAAAAAACTAGGTTATGGAAAGTGCTCAAATGGATAATAAAGATTGTGAATGAGCGAAAGGAACTATAATCCTGGTGAGTTTCTACCAAAAAGGGTAAAGAGAGTGAAGTTTTGTACTTTAAGTCACTTTTCCAAATGATCAACCCTTACCGAGCTTAAAACCTCATTACAACCTTTAGCAAGTCCTGCTTGATCTTGGTGAGTCGATTATGAGATAACTTTATATTATAAGGGCAAGGTTTTGGGTGTGCACTATGTTTGTTACTTCTTTTCTGAGAGTGAGAGTCTTAGTTTCATCTACGACTTGATTGTATAATATGAGGTGGACTTCTTTGACTGTGAGGGTATGCTGAGTTATACCTGGTTATATTTCTTTGGGGTGTTGTATATGTGGTTGTAAATATGCTGATTTGTAGTTAATGCCCGTAGTAGATCCATATGTGTTGAGATCACATAACCAAATAGGCAGATGAATAATTGTATGATTGTGTTGGTTTGACTGCAAAATTCCCATCATGATGTCGTTCTTATATGCATCTTAGTGTTGAGTTGCTTGAGGACAAGCAATTACCTTAAGTTGAGGGTGTTGATGTTCCAGCTTTTGACGGAACATTTTAGGCCTTTTTCTTAGGATAATTGTGTGCTTTCAAGCAACTATTGTTGTATTTAACATTGGACTTAGTGTTTTCAGGACAAGAACTAAGCGTGAAGAATAACTTGGATAAATTCGGAAAAACAAGAGAAAAATGACAAGCGATGACTTAGGCGACAGAACATCAACCCTGCGATAAACCGTCGGCCTAACGGCCACCTAGAAACATAAGGCAGTGTCACTGGAAGTCTCGCGATGGTCTAGGCGATGGACCATCGACTCTGCAATGAACCATCGACCTAACCATTGC
The DNA here is from genome assembly GCF_002878395.1 of Capsicum annuum. Lineage (NCBI taxonomy): Eukaryota > Viridiplantae > Streptophyta > Magnoliopsida > Solanales > Solanaceae > Capsicum > Capsicum annuum. The sequence continues at coordinate 144,784,074 of NC_061121.1, read as the reverse complement.
TTAGAATAAAAAGGCAGTATCACTGGAAATCCCGCGATGGTCCAGGCGATGGAGCGTCAACCATGCGATGAACCGTCGGCCCAACTGTTGCAAAGAAACAAAATGCAGTATCACTAGAGATCCAGTGATAGTCTAGGCGACAGACCATCACCTCAACAATGAACCATCGCCCGACTCGTTGAGTATGACACGGCAATTCTGAGTTTATATTTTAAAATGCCAGTCCTAGAATCATATAAATAATAAGTATTAGATTTTATTTCGAGACTTTTGATAGTAGTATCATACTTTCTCCTCTATTGAGAGCATTGTAACACTTTCTTTGAGATTTGAATCTAAAACTTAAGATCTGATTATCATTTCCATATTTTCCATTGAAGATTGAAAAGAACAATATTGTAACTTTTGTAAGTACTCTCTTAAAGCTATTTATGAACATCAATATGCCTTTAAAATATCATATGGAGAAGAGTGGCTAAACTCTCATAACTAGGGTTATAGGAGCCTTGATGTAGAGTGTTGTTTGGGGTTGTGAATCCATTAGATTTCTAATGTCTATATAAATTGCATGAATCTCTCTTCATTATAATGACATCTCTTGGTTGCAAACTTGAGAAGTGAGCCCATGAGCACCACTTGTTTGAACAAGAAAGTAGATGTTGGGAAAAGAGGTGATTCACATGAAATCCATAGATTTACACTTTGGGTTAAGGGTTAATGCCCTAACGGTATCAACCCTCATGAGAACTCTATTGGATATCACATAAATCCTTTAAGTTTGAAAGAATTAAAGGGTGAAATATCCATTAGGTTGAGAATCAACTGGGTAATCCTTGGAATTCAATATTCATTGAAATTGAAATTCGAAGTTAGAAATCGAACACGAATTCACAGACCCAACTGTTTGAACATCTTGGTGAGCATAACTCTAGTTACCTCGTTCTCATTGAAATTGTACTTGCATTAACTCTCACTAACTCGATCTCTGTGTGATACAAGAATGAAAGAATATTATTAACACATTAAAACCCCCTTTATTTTGGAACCTTAGATCAACAGTCCATTAAGAATCAGCTTACTTAGTTGCACAAGTATTCCCTGTAGGATTCGACCCCAATCTTTGCTGGGTTCTATATTTGACAAAGACCGATTACACTTTCGTAAAAAAGTTATAATATGGGCATATCATACTGCACTAACCCCCAACCATTCCAAGCCAAACCATAGACCATAAACCAAAGAGAGTACCAAAACCTAATATGAAAATCAATCCCAAAATGTAATATTATGTAACAACTAATAATATTTTCTAATGATGTCAACCCACCGGCTTATTCCGATTCCAAGGACGATACCAATACCGATCCTGCCCATACCGACCCCCAGAAGTACCACAAAGCCTCTATCCAAAAGTGTAAAAAAATCCGATTGGGACATGCCCCCAACCAATATCCAAAATAAAAGAAAAGTGTCTAATAATATCTATAACATGAAATGATGCCTTCCAAAAAGATGAAAGCTAACCACTTCAGTCCAAATATTGATACCGAATTCGCATGCTAAACAGGAGAAGTAGAATGGTCGATTCCTTCATAGTGTGGGTATACAACCGCCAGTAGATGAGGTTTGTAAATGACCGCTAGCATGAAACTTAAGATAAGGATAAAATAATGTCAGGCATAAAACCAAGTAAAACCATCCTTAATGCATACAACCATACATATATAAGTGTCAGTAAAAGGGATCGGGTTTAGCTTACACTTAAAACCTTTACTTAGGTTGTGTAGCTTTACTGTCCTAACCACCCACGGGTCATATGGGTTCAGCTCCCCCTGTTGAAAGGAACCCAGTGTGTATAGCCGCACGAATGGGAAATATCCCATGGGATTACTAGCACATCCCTCTAATTTTAAACATGACACTCGCATGTGGTCATCGAAGACCCTCATATCAGCAACTATGAGTTTCGGGTTTTGGTCCCTCTGGGACCGCCACCTTCCACGGCTTAGCTACACTTTACGCCATTAATGCCCAGTTAAAACCAAGTCCAAACAATCCATTTACCATTTATTAACCAAAGGAAATATTGGTGGTATCATCATATCACCCCTTAACTTACAAGTAATATCCATAGTCAAACCATTTAGGTTAAGGGAGCCTTAGGTGCTCTTCCATATACCATATTAAAACCACTTGGGAGACTTCCATGTTCTCCATAAGCATAAACATTTAGCAGTTAGACTTTTCAAAACATTAAAACCATGTATAAATCCTTTATCAAGTTTAAAACATGCAAGAGTTCCATTAAAAAAAGCCAATGGAATGAAAATATCTTTATAAGAATTTTATCAAACACCTTAGGGGCATAATATAACCAAAACCAATTCCAAAGACTCTTAAACCATTACATGCAATCAAATTTTCCAAAACCACCATTAATGCATATAAAATAAAAATTAAAACCATAGGAAACGATAACCAAGCATTTGATATCAAAATCCCCAATAATAGTTGAAGAAATATAATCATAAAATAGTAAAAACCATAAAATCAAACATACAAACCAAGACTTTAGTTGAAATTATAATGAGGGAAGAGAATCATGCCTTATACCAAAGAATTAATGGAAAGAAATCACCAAAGCAAGCCCCAAAGCAAGCCCTTAGTTGAAACCCTAGCTTCTTTTCCCCAAAGTTCTTGAAGAATTATTCGATGTTTTGGAATAGTTTCTAAGTGTTAATGAATAGAATAATAGGGTAAGTAATTTTCTAAGCATATTATAAGTCATGGGTCCTAATTAGGGTAAGTAGGTAAATGTTCAGAATACCCCCACTTAAGTCCCTTACAAACCCGTCATGGGGATATGACTGACCCATACGAGTCATACCCTCATATACGATTGGTATACGAATCATCCAACCAAGTCATAACCACAACATACGATCCATACCCATGACCCGTATCCCTAGCAGAATGAAATACTAGGAGGATCAAACACTGTCCACCATACGAGTCCCTAATATGACTCAAACTAATACCTTACGAGTTATACCTTAATGTCGTACCAATTTCAGTGACCAAAACTATCCTAGAAACTAACACTGGTCAGTATATGATAGGACCATACCATTCGTACCCCAACATACGACTAGTACCCATAAGTCATATTGGGTCCGGAGAATGGATTTCCAAGAAATTTTCCAAAGGTCAAAACCCAGGATGTTTCAATCACTTCCTACTTCACACAGGCAACTCAATCTCTTGATACAATCCTATGGGCCTCAAGTGATCAACTTTAAATTATTCGCACACCATTCACCTAGCTATAAAGCTAGTCATATCTCGCTTAATATTGTTCCACCAATACATATCCTTAAGGTTATGATATATTTTCATCGAATCAGGATGAATAGCATAGGCAACTCATGCGCCTCACCCAAGAACCTCTCTCATAATCTATCTATGTAGAGAACACATGATATCCCTTGATACCACAAGGTACCATCTCCACTAACCTCCAAATACATTACTTTCTGTCCACCTACATCACCCTTGATCCTCATTGGGATAGGATCTGACACTTGTTTCTCCTTTACCTTAGCACACAAGGATGACTGCTCCACCTTCTGCAAAAATACACCACCATCCTCAAAGTCCAAAAGGAAAACTCCAAGGTTAGCTAAACGGTGAACATATTTCACCAAATCCTACTTCCCTTCTTTCACATGAGCTAGACTCCCCATGGATAACCTGCTAAGAGCATCAACAACCATGTTAGCTTTACCTAGATGGTAGTGAAGACTCATGTCATAATCCTTGAGTAGCTCAAACCATCTTCTTTTCCTGAGGTTCAGCTTTTTCTGAGTAAACACGTATTGCGGGTGACAGCGCCCAAGCGGACACCCAAGTGTACGCGGTCTACCTAGTAATATAATGTCATTAAAAAAGTAGAATATCAATCCCACAAGAACTAGTTCCAAAAACTATTCAATTGTGATTCATTTATTGAGATTATCTTGATGCAAGGTAACCAAAAAGAGTTTATGATTGGTAACTAGAAATAAAATAAACAATGCATAAAAGAAAAACCTAAGAAAATCAATAGAGTAAAACCTAGGGTTAAAGCACTTCAAACAATCATACTATGTTATTGAACTTCATTCATTAACTCGTTTATCTTGGTTGTTGGTTTGCAAGGTTAATCCCATGACCATGGTCTCCCAATATCTAATCGTTTACCTAACTTGCACATTACAACTACATCGTTGAGCAGAGATGTAATAATTTAATTAGGTGCTTAAAGCTATCATCCTACATGTGAATCAAGGAAGGCTTCTAGGTACATCCCTGTCCTAGATTCTAATTTGACTTTCTTGTTTCATAAAAGAATAAGAACCCTACTTTGTTCATCATCATGTTCTATCTCCCTATTCCCTCTCCCGAGATCACAAGGTTAACAATATGTGTATTTTAAAGGTGATCAATCCTTAAAATAATTAAAATAAAGATAAACAACCAACCAAATATGATAAGTAAATTAAACAAAATTAATTTAAAACAATAGTCTTCATGTTCTTGGTTGTAACCCCAGAAAGGGAGTTTTTAGCTGATAATAGTCATAATCATCATCCAAATAATTGTATGAATGGTAAAAAATATAAAGAAGCTAAATTAAAGAATGTAAAACCTAAAATCAACAAGTTGAAGCAGCCTCCACAATTGTCCAAGACGTTCTAAAATTCCCCAAAAAGTGTCTAACGTGTGTGTATATATATATAATCAACCAATCCTAAACCGTGTAGGAGTCTTATCTATAGTTGAAGCCTTCAAGTCGTGTAGGGAGAATATGATATGGCGCATTGGATAGTTCATAGGAGAATGTAATGTGGGGATTTGCTTATTTCATGGGAGAATGCAATGCGGGGCAGTGGTTGCTGCAAGGGATAAAGAGACGGGTCGCACCTCTATTGCATTGCTTCACTAGAAATTGCTTCCAAGAATTTGGTTAAGTGTTTGGGTTCTTCTTGCCTCTTGACATTATTTAACCCTCTATTCCAGCTTGTTCCATATCACATTATCATAAAATTCAACTTCTACAGCATCCTACAACATCAAACACCAAAGATTAGAGCTCAAAACAACATGACATTTACACGATGTGCAAGAAACACGAGCTAGGACTAGGCTCGCTCGCTTGATCATAAGCGTATTGTCTTGACTCTTATCTTGACTCAATTTAAATTTGTACATTAGAAACAAGTTGTTCCACATAGAAATATACTATTAAACAATTTGGGACTCATTAAACACACTAGAATCCAACGAGATCAACTAGACACACACCTAGCTCAAGACAGTAAAACTAGTCTTCTCGATTGAACTCTAAATAACTCAATTAAGTACAAACTTGTTTGAAAACACTTCTAAACATCATAATTACATACTTGAACACTTATATGCTTACTTATATCATCATAACACATTAATCACTCGAATCATCCTCAAAATAAGGCTAAATAAGCTAGGATAACAATACTAGAGTGCATAAATACATCCAATATCACCACCCGACACTTAAAGCCTTATTCATTCTCAAACAATTCTTAACTCTAAGTTTCATAAGCTGAGAAAACTCTACACTTCTGCTACATGCAAGACACTCAAGCTAGTACTACACTGACTACACAGAATGCAAGTTTACAACACCAAGCACATTATGTACATAATTGATAGTTCAAGAACACTACTCCAAAAAATCCTAGCCTCAAGAATTGACTCAAAAAGTGGAAAACTTATGCATATTGATCAATCAATAACATCATACAAATCACCCACATTCATCAAACATGTGCCCCTCACAACAAGAGAGTTACCTATAATCACTCACATAAAAGCATTTTATAACATAATGGGTACAAGAATCAAATTTTGCTCACTCTCACAAAAAAATTCACAAGTTACACATAATGAACCATAGGCTTGTCCTTTGTGTAGTACTCCACTAATATCAAAATGCTAAACTTAGGATCAAATAGGTCTTTTTTGGGTTGTAATTCAGGATAAGGGATGGGCCTAAGCACTTTAATACATTACTTTATACATTCAATTCAACTCTAAAAATAAGATTACACTACTTTTGTCTACCCCATTCTTTTTTTATTTTTCACACCATCTTATTAAGATCATTCTCAACACTATGGTGGGGGTATTCTATGCACAAATCATTCAATTTGAACAAATCTTTATTCTTTTAATTACTCAACTCCCTACCATAACACATAACAATTCTTTTGAACACCAATAACTATCACTTTGGGGATTCAATTTCAACTTTTTCTTCTTCAATTTCATGCTCCTTAACTCACTAAATTTATGCTTAAGTTCTTAGGACCTTTGGATCAAATCAAGGTTTATCAAAGAAAGGATTAAGCTACACATGAGGCTTCTAAAAATACTAAAGGCTCAATAAGGCTTACTAGGATTATGCACGAAGGTAGGTAAAAAACAAAGTATAAACCAAGGCTACCAAAGAAATGCCTATATCATCTCCTAAGCCCACACTCTTTATTTTACTTTACACACACACTAGGCAAGTTCTAGACATCACATGCAACAAGAAATACACAACACGTCACACGCACATGGCACCTGCTCAACTTCAAGCAAGATAATCATAGACAGTTAACCAAACAATAGCATGAATTCAACATTAAGCCAATAAGTACAAGAGTTATAAACATGAGCCTAGAAGTATCCCAAGCAAGATTATGTTAACATAAAGATTTCCGCTTCTCTAACTGTCATGCGGGCTGCTTGTTCATCAACCATGAGAGCAGGATTATCTTGATCTTCTTCGATTTGTGGAATACGGGGGAAAAGAATTGCTTTTCTCCTTCTTTGATGAAAAAGTTACTCAGGTTTGGGGCTTAGCTCAACCAATTCATGAGCCTTTGCCATCTTACTACTTTGAAAACCTTTTACCTGCAAATACAAAACCAAGATCAAGCGTAAAACACCA
>NC_061121.1:144686654-144774056 GCF_002878395.1 Capsicum annuum | reverse complement strand
TCTCTAAGCGTTTACCTAAATTACACATTACAACTATATTGTTGAGTAGGGATGTAATAATCCAATTAGGTGCTTAAAGCTATCATTCTACATGTGAATCACGTAAGGCTTCTAGGTTCATCCCTGTCCTAAACATTAATTCAAATTTCTTATTTCATACAAGAATAAAAACCCTACTTTGTTCATCTCCACGTTCTATCTCCCTATTCCCTCTCCCGAGATCACAAGGTTGACAATATATATATATTCTAAGGGTGTTGAATCGTTAAAATGATTAAAACAAGGATAAACAAGAAACCAAATATGATAAGAAAATTAAACAAAATCAACTCAAATTAATTGTCTTCATGTTCTTGGCTTTAACCCCGGAAAGGGAGTTTTTAGCCACTAATAGTCATAATCATCATCTAAATAATTGTATGAATGATAAAAAAATATAAAGATTCTAAATTAAAGAATATAAAAGCTAAAAATAACGAGTTTCAAGATCCTCCACAATTGTCTAAGACGTCCAAAAATTCCCCATAAAGTGTTTAACGTGTGTGTATATATAATCAACAAATCCTAAACCGTGTAGGAGTCCTATCTGTAGTTGAAGCCTCCAAGCCGTGTAGGGATAATGTGGATGAGGTGAATTATTTAGTTCATGGTAGAATTCAATGAGGGGCATTGGTTGCTACAAGGGAGAAAGAGATGCATCGCACCTATATCGCGTTGCTTTACTGGTAATTGCTTCCAAGAATTTTGTTATGTGTTCAGGTCCCTCTTGCCTTGTGATGTTATTTAACTCTCAATTCCATCTTGTTCCTTATCACATTATCATAAAATTCAAATTATAAAGCATCCTACAACATTAAACACCAAATATTAGAGCTCAAAACAACATGACATTTACACGATGTGCAAGAAACATGAGCTAGGACTAGGCTCGCTCGGTTGATCATAAGTGTATTGTCTTGACTCTTATCTTGACTCAATTTAACTTTACAAATTAGAAACAAGTTGTTACATATAGAAATACACTATTAAACAATTTGGGACTCATTAAACACACTAGAATCCAACGAGATCAACTAGACACACACCTAGCTCAAGACAGTAAAACTAGTTTTCTCGATTGAACTCTAAATGACTCAATTAAGTACAAAATTGTTTGAAAACACTTCTACATACTTTCCTAAATGTCTGGTAGCCTCTCCATCATGAGTGTGGTGTGCTACATACCCTTAAAAGAGACTCTATTCAACATAGATTTGTCAAACACCCAGTTGACCTTGAACCTAGAGCTTTAATACCAATCTAACATGACCCTAACAAGGGCCTAGTCATTTCGGGTATCTTAAGTCCAATCAAGACTGGAGACCATCCCTAATACCCCACCTTTGACCAACCTACATGTGTTAGATAAAGTTTGAGCATATAAAAAGATAAAACAATGATAATTAAAGGACATTAAATTAAGTCTATAACTATAATCCAACAGCTTCAACCTAATATCCAACCGACGCCAACCCTAGTGCCAATACTAATACCAAGGTTGAAACTAATATGACACTGTCCATTCCTATAGTAGTCTGACAAATCCTCTAACCAGATTAAACAACATTTGATTAGGACATGACCCCGAACATAGCCAAAACCAAAGATAGAGAAATAACAATAATACAAAGAAGTCCATAGCATGAAATGGAGCCTTCCGGAGTATGGAAGCTCACACTTTAATTCGACTCAAAGTTGTCCCCTACCATATTCTTGAATCTAAGTCACTGAGAAGGAGGAATGGTAGTATGGCTAGTTCCAGCATCGCGTGGGGATACAGTGCCTAAAGATGGTTAGTAGAGTGAATGCTAGCATGTAACTCAAAGATAAAGATAAAGTAATGCCATCATTTAAAATAAATTCAGATAACCATATGTAACCATATATAAACATATATATATATATATCATGTTAGGGTAGGGAACAAGTTTTATCTTGCATTTAAATCGTTAACTTGGGTTGAGTAGTTTGATTTTCCTAAAACCACCCACGAGCTATATGGGTTCAACTCCCCCTACTGAAAGGGCCCTTGTGCGTGACCGAAGAAAAATAGCCTAAGATGACTAGTACATCTCCAAAAATATAAAGTGTGACATTATATACACGGCCACAAAGACCACCCTCGCATCGGCAAATGTGAGTTTTCATGTCGGTCCCAGCTGGACCCCCACCTTCTACGGCTTTGCTATTCAACCTTATGTAAGCACATATTAAAACCATTTACACATTCCCAACCATTTACCAAGGAGTCCTTTAATTAGTTATAAAACATTGGTATCGTCATACCAATATTAGAGCTTGCAAGTCTATTACCTTATGCCATATAAATCATTAAACAAAATTAGACTCCATAATTTCCAATTAACCAAAACTATTTATAATAAAACCATGGCCACCAAGGCCTTACCAAAACCATATGAAACTAGAAAACTCCAATTCATGTTTCTTTAATCATTTATGCAATGCAAGAACTCCAAGAATAATTAAACTATGTGACAAATTCATTCTCATTGAAAATTTCACAAATTGGTTGAGGGTATGCCATTATCAAAGCCAAATTCATCAAATTGTGGGGGTTCAACCATAATCCCTTTATTAAATCACCATTCCCATGCACCTATATGTGCAAAACAATAATTATAACACGTATAATCACAATTTAAACCATAGAAAATAATATTCAATAATATGTATTCAACCCCCTCAACCTTGATTTCAAAACCACCATTAATGATTCATGAACAATGGTCTAAACATATGTTTTTAGTAAAATATCAATGAGGGAAGAGTCACATGCCTAAGACACCAAGGAATATTATGATAAACCACCCTTGAAAGCCTTAATGAATTATCTTAACGAAACCTTAGCCTTTTGCTTGAAAGAGAGTTTGAGAGAGATTATAAGAGTGTTTGATTTGTAACAATAGGCTAATGAAGTCCTAAAAGGTTTTTTAATTCATGTTGTCAAAAGAAGTTAAATGGGGAAATGTCTGGAATGCCCCCAACTTAAAACTGTAAAAATACCATAGGTGGTTATAAGTCGACCCACGTGACTCGTGACCACAACATACGACTCATACCATTGAGTCATTACCAAGATAGTGAATTGGACACCCACACACTATCCACCATATGACTTCGTGACCCAACCCATGACCTAACCATACAACTCGTATGATCTAGTCATATCTAAGACAGAACCCAAGAGATTGGACACTGGATAACATACGACTCGACCTTATCAGTCGTAACCTATCCTCACGGCTCTTAGTGAACCAATCGTACTTAGAGCCAAGTCAAGTAACTAAGTTTTTGATTTGATGAAGGATCGACCAAATGAAATAATCCATACCGCCAAGTCTTTACCTAGAAAAAAACACAACCATCATACATTGGTCACCTATCAACTAGGGTCATCTGACCCGTACCTACACCATACAACACGTATGGTAAGTCGTTACTAGGACAATGAACTCAAAGCTCAGGATATTTCCAAGGGCCAAAGCCCTAGGTATTTCAGAAAGATTCTATAACCTTGGGTACTTGAGGGATATAAATTTCTTAAAGACACACCGTGTATTTGGTGGACTTGAATCTATAATTTTCAGCTTCATCTTCTTTCTAAAAGTTGATAAACACTTTATTTTGATAGTTCATTTGATTATTCATTTGAACTTGTATTTGAATTTTTTGTAACTTCATTGTAGTTCTTTCAAGTTGTTCTTGAACTTAGTATAGAAGTTTGGGTTGAAACGTGTAGATTTTTTTTACCCGGAACAACAATATTAAGGAATTTATTGAAAAAAAATATTTCTTCTGTTCTTGTTTGGTGAAATTTTTTTCACCATTTATAAATAAAGTACTTTCATAATCTATAATGTTTGGTTTCTGGAGATTAAAGCTTGTTGTTTTCCACTCTGTTTGAACATAATAGTGATTTGAATATATAAAAACTTCATCACGAGTTAAATTTCATTCAGTTGATGATTAGAAGAACATAAAAATTTCATCATTAAACCAGAAACAAGTTTGTGTTTAAAGTTTTAAAACTCTATAAGTAATATTCTGACATACTAAGTTGGTTGCCTTTTTGTGATAGAAAAATAAACGCTGAAAGTTATGTAAATGATGGAATGGCAAGCGTATCAGCAACAACTATTACTACAACAAGTCATACAAGTTATGCACCCACAATGACACCTACGAAGAAACCCAAAAAAAATTCAGGTGTAGATTTCAAATGTTGCCAGCAAAAGATATTTTTCTATTTGATGACTTTATGTCTTCAAAGGTTCATCTCTGAAGGTACTGTAGAATTTCCCGAAGATACATCGGAGAAGGATCAGTTTGTTGTAATAGAGGCATGGAAACACTGGACTTCTTATGTAAGAATTATATCCTAAGAGGTCTCCAATACGACTTGTACAATGTGTACAACAGTATGAAGATCTCAAAAGAGTTGTGGAATGCTTTAGGATGAAAGTATGTAACTGAGGATGCAGGAACTAAAAAGCTCTTTGTTGCAAAGTTCCTTGACTATAAGATGACTGACAGTAAAACTGTCAGCTCTCAAGTATAAGAATTTCAAGTAATCATCCATGATCTCCTATCATAAGGTATGAATATAGTAAATACCTTATTTGAACATGTTAAATGTGTTATTGATAATCACATGACCATTTTTGTATGTTTGATTGTGAATGAGGCTTTTCAAGTAGCGGCCATAATAGAGAAGTTTCCACCTTTGTGGAAGGACTTCAGAAACTACTTGAAGAATATGAGGAAGGGGATTTCAGTTGAAGACCCATAGTGAGGTTGCATATTGAAGAAGATAACAAAGCTGTAGAGAAGATATTAAATGGGAATTCCACAATCAGTGGAGCTAACACTGTGGAGGAAGACCCTAACAATTCAAGGAAACATAAGAAAGTTGTTGGACAACAAAACAATCCAGCAAAAGAAGAAATTCAAATGAAATTTTTTTAATTATAGCAAGGATGGACACAAGTTCATAGATTGTCGGGCCCCTAATAAAGGCAAGAAAAAGGATCAACCCGACATCGCTGAATCCAAAAATGAAATAAATGATCTATGTTTTGTGCTTTCAGAATGTAACTTGGTGGGCAATCCTAGAGATTGGTGGATAAATTTTGGTTCCACCTTCTATGTCTGTGCCAGCAAAGAGTTGTTTGCTTCATATGATCCAGCTCAAAATGAGGACAAGATTTATATGGATACCTCTGCAACAAAAAGGGTTAAAGGACGGGAAAAATCTACTTGAAAATGATGTCAGGTAAAGTGATGACTCTCAACAACATTCTTTGTGTACTGGAGTTCATAAAGAACTTGATTTATATATCACTTCTAACCAAAAACGGATTCAAATGTGTAGTTGTTTCGGATAAGGTTGTAATTAGCGAAGGGGAAGTGTATGTAAGAAAAAGCTACCTCACCGAGGGCCTATTTAAGATGAATGTAATGACTATAGAAATCAATAAAATTTCTATTTCTTCATACTTGATTGAGTATAACAAATTATGGAATGAAAAATTAGGACTTGTCAATTACAAAACTTTGCAAACATTGATTAACTTAGAAGTTTTGTCAAACTTTGAGTGCAATAAATCAAAGTGTCAAACGTGTGTAGAATCAAAGTATGCTAAGTATCTGTATAAATCTATTGAAATAAATTTCAATTTGTAAGACTTAATCGACACAGACATTTGTGATATTAAGTCAACACATCTCGTGACGGGAAAAAGTATTTTATAACTTTTACTGACAATTGCAGTAGGTACTGGTATATCTGTTTTCTAAATAGTAAGGATCAATTTCTAAATAGTAAGGATCAAGTAATAGACGTGTTTAGGCACTATAAAACAGAAGTTGAAAATCATCTAGAGAAAAGATCAAAATGATAAAAAGTAATAGGGGTAGAGACTATAAATCTCCTTTTACGGTGATATGTGAAGAGAATTGAATCATCCATCAAACTACTTCCCTGTATTCACCTCAATCAAATGGGATTGCAGAAAGTAAAAACCGAACATTAAAATAAATGATGAATGCCTTACTTATAAGTTCAGGTTTACTGCAAAACTTATGGGGGTGTCACGACCCGAACCAGGGCCTGTCCGCAACGGACATCCCAAGTCCACCAAGGACCGGAGACCGCCCCCTAAGCCTATTCCAATACAACTAATAACACCTAGCAGTGGATGAATACAAATAAAAGATAAAATATAATAAGAAATCCAAGAAGAACTCATATTGGATAAATATCTAAAAACGTCCACAATACCCATGTCCACAGTATCCACAAATCCTCTAACAAAATCAAGTACCAATAAAGTGTCGGGACATACCCTCGGCCATAGCCAAAACAAATCAGAAATAAAGTCTACGATATGAGAAACCAAAGCATGAAATAAAGTCTTCTGAATGATGGAAGCTGACCACTTCAAGTTAACTTACAAACTAACCATGAAAACTTGACCACTACGCAATAAAGGTAGACTTGCCTTCGGACCCTGCATCGCATGAGGATACAACATATGAAAATGATTAGCAGTTGGAGTGCAAGCATGTAACTCCGGGATAATGGAACAAATAATATCATGGATAATAATTCAAAACTAGTTAAATATCATGCATACCATTAAATGCAAATACATATATATATCACATATTGGGGTAGGACACAAGGCTCAACTTGAACATTTAAAATCTTAACCAGGGTTGTGTAGCTTGACCATCATAATATCAACCCATGGGCTATTCGTGTCGACTTGTAACCCCCTGGTCGGGCCTAGTGCATGTTAGCCGCACGTAGTGAAGATATCATAGAAGGAAGGAGATTCTCATGTACCCTTCGTCAACCAAGATACAATGACATATATATATATACATACATACTTTGGGGATTCCCTTGTACCCCACAAGAACACGGTCATCAACACCAACTCATACGTCGACAACCATGAATTTCCATTTCAATCATGCAAACTCACACCTTCACGGCTAGCTAATACAACCCTCTTTAAGCTCAATTAAAACATTTAACACATAACCCATTTACCAAATTCCATGAGTCAATTATAAAGGCATTACTAAGCGGTATCATCATACCAACTATAGCTTTCAAGCAATGTCATTAGCTAACACTTTTGAGAATTCCTTCGTACCCCGCAGACTCTATTATAAGAATCACTTGGGGGATTCCCATGTACCCTACAAGCTTTTCAAGATCATTATTATTATCTAATTATCCAATTATGCCATGCATCAATTTTGAGTAAGTAGACCAAATCAATCATTTTGGGGATTCTATTGTACCCCTATTACCATAGTTTACAAAATTAGGGAATCCATTGTACCCTAACCTCCATTAACCTCTTTTATTTATGTACCAATGCATAAATACAAGTGAGTAAACCAAACTAGGTGGCAAAATCACATTCATTAACCATTTCACAAATAGGTTAAGGGCACATTATTTCCAAATCATAAACAAAATCATCAAATTTAGGGATTAACCATGACCTCTCCATTTAATTACCATTCCCATCCATCCCACAATGTTCTTAATCATTAATAAAGAATTAATTTTACATAATAAACCTTGGAAAAGTATTTAAACCAAACACATTCACAACCCTCAAACCATAGTTCAAACCCTATTATCAAAACCATAAATAATAACAAATTTCATGCCATTAATAAAATATAAGTTCAAAAGAAAGAGACATATGCCTTAATTGCCAAGAAATTAGAATAAAATAATTCCATTGGGACCCTAGATGATCAATCCCTAGCCTTTAGTTGAAAATGGGATTTTGAGGGAGAATGGTTAAGAATGGAAATAATGACCTTAGTATCGTGAAAACTGATGAAAATTGCCTTATATAGTGCTTAAGGGTAGTTTAATTGAGTGAAAAGACCCCATTTCCCCTCATCCCATATAAAATAAAGAAAATTGCCATAGAAAATGCATGAGTCCATGGCACTGACCTTATCGTGAAGGTTCGGCCTTCGTGTCATGGATCCTATCGTAGAACACATCCTCCATGTCAAGGTAGTTAGTCTCTGTGACAACCTCTGTGGCATGCCAATATCGCGGAGGCTTTCTACCTCTGAGGTCCAAAATCACCTCGAACCCCATCCAAAAAATTTGAAACACTTTTGGGTTACCCTTTTAACATGCTCAAACACAATTTGGGACTAAAATCGATATTCCTAGCACGAAAAGGACAAAAATAAATTGCTCAAAATTTGAGGGTGTTACATTTCCCCCCTTTAGGATCATTCATTCTCGAATGATGAGCTAGTACACATTTATCATAAGAATAATCATAATACACCAGAGTCAATGGATAAACTCAAATAATAACAAGAAAGAACAGAATGCGTACCTCAAGCTTCTTCATCTAACACATGGAATAGAAATAGATACTTAGCCTTCATATGCTCTTCTGCTTTCCAAGTGGCTTCTTCCACTTTATAGTTCCTCCAAAAAATCTTTACCAATGACACATATTTAGTCCGCAACCTACGAACTTGTCTATCCAAGATCTCTTCCAAAACCTCTTCATAAGATAGGGAAAATGAGATACCAACATTCTCAATAGGCACCAGCACGGAAGGGTCACCTACACATTTCCTCAACATAGACACATGAAGGACAGGGTGCATGGAAATCAAACTTGCAAACAATTCTAACTCATAGGTAACATTTCCCACTCTCTTCAAAATTAAATAAGGGCCAACGTAATGGGAACTGAGCTTCCCCTTCTTCCCAAAACAAACTTCCTTTATGGGAGACACCTTCAAGAAGATCCAATAACCCATATCAAAATCTAATTTTCCTCACGTCTGTATAGGACTTTTGGCAACTTTGGGTAGCCTTAAGCCTATCCCGAATCACCTTCACTTTCTCTATTTCTTGATAAACTAAATCAGGACTGAACAACCTTACCTCACCAATTTCAAACCATCCGATTGGAGATATACACGTCCTACCATACAATGCTTCAAATGGAGTCATACCAATGCGAGAATGATAGCTATTATTAAATGCAAACTCTAAAAGAGGTAAATGGTCAATCCAACTACTACCAAAGTCAATTACACAAGTACGAAGCATATCCTCTAAAATCTGAATGGTCCTTTCCACTTGTCCATCCATCTATGGGTGGAAAGAGATACTAGGTGTCACCTTAGTCCCTAAACCTCGCTGAAATGACCGCTAAAAATAAGATGAGAACTGAGTACCACAATAAAAAATAATGGAAACTGGAGAACCATGCAACTTCACAACCTCCTGAATAAAAAACCTTGCATAATCCTTAGTAGAAAAGTTGGCCCTCATCAGCAAGAAGTAAGCAGACTTAGTAATCCTATCCACGATGGCCCAAATAGAATCAAACTAGTTTCGAGACCATAGAAGAACGGTAATAAAATTCATATTTATCACTTCCAATTTCTACACAGGCAACTCAATTTCTTAAGACAACCCACCAGACCTAAGTGTTCCACTTTCACGTGTTGACACACCATAAAATTAGCCATAAAATTAGTTACATCTTTCTTCATGTTATTTGACCAATAAATATTTTTAAGATCATGATACGTCTTCGTCGAACTAGGATGCACCAAATAACGTGACTCATGAACTTCGGCCAAAAATATACCTCCCAACCCATTCACATTCAGAACATATAGCCTCACTTGGTATCTCAAGATACTATCACCATCAATCTCAAAAGACTTTACCTTCTACCTACCCACTCATCCTTAATTTGCATCAAGATAGGATCCTACACCTACTTTTTTTTTACCTCAGCACCAAGAGATGACCTTACTGGCTCTTGCAAAAACACATCCCCATCCTTAAAAACTAAGAAATGAACCCCAAGATTAGCCAAATGATGAATATCCTTCACTAAGTCTCGCTTTTTCTCATCCATATAAGACAAGCTCCCCATAGATAACCTGTTAAGAGCATCAACAACCATGTTAGCTCTACCTAAGTGATAGTGGAGACTCGTGTCGTAGTCCTTGAGAAACTCAGTCCATATCCTTTGTTTGAGATTCAAATCCTTTTAGGTGAAAACATACTACAGGCTCTTATGATCTGAAAAGATGTCAACATAAACCCCATATAGATAATGCCGCCAAATCTTCAATTCCAACACCAGTGACAATAAATCCAAATCATGAGTTGAATAATTCCTCTCATGAACTTTCAACTACTTAGAAGCATATGCTACTACCTTTACAAGCTGCATCAATAGACAACTAAGTCTTATACGGGATGCATCATAATAAACCATGAAACCATCACTACCCTCCATAGGGTCAAAATTAAAGCGGAAGTCAATTTATCTTTATCTTCTCCAAACTCCCCTCACAAGAATTGGACCACAGAAACTTCACCTTCTTCTCAGTTAACTTAGTTAACGATGCAGTAATCGATGAAAAGCTCTCTATAAACCTCCTATAATAACCACCTAAACCCAAGAAGCTTCGAATATCAGTTAGAGTCGTGGGTCTAGGCCACTTCTTAACCACTATAACCTTTTATGGATCCACCGTGATCCCTTAGCTAGAAACAACATGACCTAGAAAAGTAACAACATTCAACCAAAACTCACACTTAGAAAACTTAGCATATAATTACTGATCCTTTAGGGTGTATAACACAACACGAAGGTGATTGGCATAATCCACCTCACTCTTCAAATATACCAAAATATCATCTACAAACACAATCACAAACAAATCTAAAAAAAATTTAATGAAATACCCAGTTCATGATATCTATATTTGTTGTCGGGGCATTGGTTAACCCAAATGACAACACCAAGAACTCAAAATATCTATACCGAGTATGAAAACCAGTCTTAGAGATTCCTCCTCCCTAATCTTTAACTGATGGTAGCCCGAATAGAGGTCAATATTAGAGAAATACTTAGTGCCCTAAAGCTGGTTAAACAAATCATCAATCCTAAAAAGAGGGTTTTTATTCTTCATCATCACCTTATACAACTGATGGTAATCAATAAATATCTTAAGAGAACCATCCTTCTTACGCACGAAGTGAATGGGAACACCCCACAGAGACACACTAAGGCAAATAAAACCCTTGTTAAGAATATCCTTTAACTACTCCTTAAGCTCCTTTAACTCAGCTGGAGCCATTCTATAAGGAGGGATAGAGCTAGGACGCGTATCTGAAATAAGATCAATCCCAAAATCAATTTCTTGAGGGACACCAAGAAGATCATTAGGGAAAACCTTAGGAAACTCGCTAACCATCGAAATGGGTTATAAAGAAAGACCCTCTGAGTTAGAATCATTAATTGGACCAAATAATAAAGACACCTCTTGGAAATCAATTTCCTCTCTCTAAGATATGATATGAACCACCCCTTAGGAACTAGGGAACTCTCTTCCCACTCAATAACTGGCTTATTAGGAAATTTAAATATGAACTTATGGTTTCGATAGTCTAAAGAGACATAGCACGAGTGCGACCAATCCATCTCTAGAATGACATCAAAATCTAGCATGTCTAATTCAAATAGATCCTCTAGGTTTTCTCTACCACAAATAGATACCACGATACTTTTATAGACCCTTTTAGTAACGACAGTGGCATCCACCAGCGTAGAAATATAAAATGAGTTCAAAATACACTCAAAACCAAAACCAAAATACACAAACACAAATAGGTCAAATAAAAAAGGGTAGACCCCGAATCAAAAAAATAATATATATCACGATAAAAGAGTTTTAATATAGCAGTGATGATATCAGGTGATGCCTCAGAATCCCTGACAGGTAGAAAGAGCATATAAGCAATTTTGATCAGTGATGATACTAAAAGTGGCACCCTTCGGGTGCAGGAGTTGATAAAGAGGAAACAAGGACTTTATTCACCCCATAAGCAACATTAACCATGGGACAATTCCTCAAATCATATCCTTGCTGACCATAATTGAAACACCGATTCCTTTCCTCATCACAGAAACCACGATGGACCCAACCATAAAATCTGCAAAGAGGATATAATAAAGTTGACTAGGCCTCATTGGCCTGAGATTGGGAACTCTGTGCCCTAGAACAATCAATACTCTAGAAATGAAGATTTCCAAATTATTTCAGATAAGGTGCACTAGCCGTCGAATAAGAACCAAAGTTACCCTACTTCTTCTTAGATCATTTCCCACCATCCATGCCACTCTGCTGCTAACCTCTACCTTGATTTTAATATTGAAACTTCTTACTCTGCCACTCCCACATATATGTTTGCTTCTTCTTTTCCTTCTCAACTTATTGCATATACACCACAAGTCGACAGATGTCCATATCCTTGTTCAACAAGATAGGTTTGCTCTCTAAAATCAGCTCACAAGACTAAGAAAAAGCAAATTTCCTCATTCTATATCTTATGCTAAACACTAGAGCAGGAGTATATCAAGACAACTAGTGAAATTTCATGGCGTACTCCTTCACTGATATCCTCCCTTGCTTCAAATTTATAAACTCCTTTGCTTTTGTATCTATCAACTCCTGAGGAAAGAAGTGTTCAAAAAAAGCACTAGGGAAATCATCCTATAAAGTGGGATCAACATCATCACCCCTAAGCTGCTCCCATTATTTGTACCATTAGTATGCTAAATCATTCAACTAATAAACAGTGAATTCTATACCCTCCACCTTAGTATAATGCATGACCCAAAAGATCTTATTCATCTCATTAATAAAACTGTAAGGATTCTCCTCAATCTTAGTACCATAGAAAGTCGAAGGGCTCAACCTCATAAAATGGCCAACTCTAGTGGCCTCAGATGAACTCACAGTAATACCAGCAGAACCCTTGTGATGCCACTGAGATGTTATCAATTAGGTCAACAGATGAATGGACTGGTGAAACTCAGCATTAGAAATATCTCCCTAAGGTGACTGAGTATGAGTGCCACCAGCTGGAGAAGTATTTGTAGAGTCAGGTCAAATTCCATAAGAATAGTCAGAAGCAGTGACCCTAGACCGGGTTTGTACCCCAGGAGTAGGATGAGCTCTGTCCACATTATCCTCAGGCGATATAGAAAAGTTATCTCTAACATCAGATTACCTAGAAGGAATGATTTAAAAGGCAAACAAATGGGAATTAAGGAGATTTAATACCTTAAACTCTATATCCTGAAGTAAGACAACAAGAAAAGGAAAACATTCCTAAATGCCTTGTAGCCTCTCCATTATAAGTGTGGCGTGCTACACACCTATGAAAGAAACTCTACTTGACATGGCTTTGTGGATACCCAATGGCACCAAACCTAGGCTCTGATACCAACTTTATCACAGCCCGAATCTAGGCCTAGTAGTGATGGACATCCCAAGTCCACCGAGGATCAAAGACCGAGCCCTAAGCCTATTCCAATATAACTAATAACACCTAAAAATGGATGAATACAATAAAAGATAAAACATAATAAGAAATCCAAGAAGAATTTGTATTGGATTAATATCTAAAACGTCAAGAATACCCATGTCCACAGTGAAGCCTTTAACAAAACCAAGTACCAATAAAGTGTTGGTACATGCCTCCGCCAAAGACAAAATAAATCTAAAATAAAGTCTACGACATGAGAAACCAAAACATGAAATAAAGTCTTTCAAACGAAGGAATCTCACCACTTCAAGTCAACTCAAAAACTAACCACGAACACCTAATCACGGCTCAGAATAGATAGACTTGCCTTCGGACCCTGCATCGCATCGGGAAACAATGTCTGAAGATGGTTAGCAGTTGGAGCGCTAGCATATATAAGGAAAAAAAATAATACCATGGATAATAATTCAAAATCAATTAAATCCCATGCATACTATCAAATGCAAATACATATATATAAATATATATATATATATATATCACATGTCGGGGTAGGGAACAAGTCTTAGCATGAATATTTAAAATCTTAACCTGGGTTGTGTAGCTTGACCATCATAAAATCCACCCATGGACCATATCGATTCAATTGTAACCCCCTAGTCGGTCCCCAGTGCATGCTAGCCGCACGTACCGAAGAAATCATAGAAGGCCGCGGATTCCCATGTACCCTTCACCAACTATGATATAATTTTGTGTATATATATGTACTTCAGGGATTTCCTTGTACCTTACAAGCACATGATTATCAAGACCAACCCTCACATCAGTAACCATGAGTTTCTAGTATCAGTAATTTGGAATCATGCCTTCACGGCTAGCTAACACAACCCCCTTTAAGCCCAATTAAAACATTTAACACATAACCCATTTACCAAATTCCATGAGTCAATTATAAAGGCATTATTAAGTGGTATCATCATACTGACTATAGCTTCCAAGCAATGTCATTAGCCAACACTTTTGGGGATTCCTTCATACCCCATAGACTCTATTATAAGAATAACTTAGGGGATTCTCATGTACCCCATAAAGTTTTTAAGATCATTATTATTATCTAATTAGCCAGTTATTCTATGCACTAGTTTAAAGTAAGTAGACCAAACCAATTACTTTAGGGATTTCGTTGTAACCCTATTACCATAGTTTACAAAATTTGGGAATTCATTGTACCCCAAACTTCATTAACCACTTTTTATTTATATACTAATGCATTAACAAAAGTGAGTAAACCAAACTAGGTAACAAAAACACATTTATTAACCATTTCACCAACAGCTTAAGGGCACATTATTTCCAAATCATTTACCAAGGCAAAATCATCAAATTTAGCGATTAACCATGACCCCTCTATTTAATTACCATTCCCATGCATCCCAAAATGTACATAAACATTAATAAAGCATGAACTGTGTATAATAAACCTTGGGAAAACATTTAAACCAAACACATTCAAATCCCTCAAACCATAGTTCAAAACCCATTATCAAAACCATGAATAATAACAAATTTCATGCCATTAATAAAATATAAGTTCAAGGAAAAGAGACACATTCCTTAATTTCCAAGAAATTCAAAGAAAATAATTTCCTTAAGACCCTAGATGATCACTTTTTTAATCCCTAGCCTTGATTTGAAAAGGGGATTTTGAGGGAGAAAGATTGAGATTGAAAATAATGACCTTAGTATCCTAAAAAAGATGAGAATTGGTTTATGTAGTGCTTAAGGGTCGTTTTAAGTGAAAATAAACCATTTTCCCTCATCCCATTTAAAATAAACAAAACTACTGCAAAAAATACATAGGTCCGTGGTAAGAACCTCATCACGGAGATTCAACATCCGTGTCACGTACCCTATCGCGGAACACAACCTCCATGTCATAGAGGTTAGTCTCCAAGGTAACCTCTGTGGCACACCAATAACATGGAGGCTTGTTGCCTTTGGGGTCTGAAATCATCCCGAACCCCCTTCAAAAATTCCAAAACACTTTTGAGTTACCCTTTTAACATCCCTAAACATAATTTGAGGCAAAAATTAATATTCTAAGCATGAGAAGGCCAAAAATAAATTGCTCAAATTTTGAGGGTATTACAGGGAAGAATCTATCCTTACAAATAATAGAATACTTAATAAAGCGCCCCATAGTAAGACATTTTCAATTCCATATGAAAAATGGAAAGGAAGGAAACCCAACTTAAAATATTTCAAAGTATGAGGGTGTCTCGCAAAGTTTTAAGTTCCTATGCATAAAAGGGTAAAGATAAAATCTAAGACTGTGGACTGCGTGTTCATAGGATATGCTAAAAGCAATAAAGCATGTAGGTTTTTGGATCATAAATTCGAACATCCGGATATCAATAAAAATACTGTAATATAGGCAGATAATGTTTAGTTCTTTGAACACATTTATCCGTATAAAATGGGACATAAGTGGTCTTGTCGGGGGTCTAAACAACCTCAAGATGAACCAAGAGAGAATGTACATAATGATAAGAATTAAGGCATAGTACACATCAAAGAACATAAACTTACTTTGGATCAGATTTTGTAACATTTCTCCTAGAAAATAAGCCTTGAACGCTTAAAAAAGTGATGTCATCTTCAGACTCATCCTTTTGGATAGCGAAAGTCAATAGTGAGATTGATTCAGTCATGAGAAACCATACGCGGGAGTTAGTTGGTCTTCCTCCAAGAAATAAACCTTTAGGTTCTAAATGTATCTTCAAAAAAAAAAGTTGATGGTACTATTGACAAATACAAAGTAAGACTTTTAATAAAAGGCTTTAAATAAAAGGAAGGCCCTGATTAGTTTGATACATACTTGCCTATAACGCGGATAACATCAATTAATATGTTAGTTGCCTTGGCAACAGTATATGGTCTTGAAATCAATCAAATGGATGTAAAATAGCATTCCTAAATGGAGTGTTGGAGAAAGAGATTTACATGGAATAGCCTGAGGTTTTTGTGGTTCCTAGCAAATAAAAGAAGGTGTGCAAACTTGGAAAGTCACTTTATGGGCTAAAACAAGCACTCAAACAGTGGCATGCAAATTTTGACCAAACTATGTTGGCAAATGGCTTTAAGATAAATGACTGCGATAAATGTGTTTACATTAAGGACACGCCAAATCATAAGTCATTATTTGTTTATATGTGGATGACATGTTGATCATCATTAGAGACATTTCTGATATAAATGCTACGAAATGAATGCTCGAGAGAAAGTTTGATATGAAAAACTTTGGAGTTGCAGATGTGATCTTTGGCATAAGAATCCATAAAAATCCACAATGGTTGGATTTGTCACATTCTCATTACATTGAAAAGGTACATGATAAGTTCAAGTATTTGGATTTTGGTATTGCCAAGACTCTATTAGATGTTATCTTCGCACTTCAAAAGAATGAAGGTGAGAGTGACTCATAGTTGGACTACGCAAGAGTGTTGAGATGTTAATGTATAGCATGAATTGTACACTGCCAGTCATAGCATGTGCTATTAGTAAATTGAATCGGCACACGAGTAATCCCAATAAAACTCATTGAATGGTAATGAAAAAATTTTTGGGGTATCTTAAATACACTCAAGATTTTGCTTTGCATTATAATAAATGCCCAACGATCATTGAAGATTATAGTAATGCAAATTGGATCACCGAATCGAATGAAGTAAAATCTACAAGTGGATATGTATTTACGTTAGGTGGATGAGCATTCTCTTGAAAATCACTCAAACAGGTATGTATTATCCCCTTTACAATGAAATCTGAATTTATTGCATTGGATAACGTCGGTGAAGAAGCTAAATGGCTACAAAATTTCTTGGAAGATATTCCTTTTTGGCCCAAACCATTGACACCAGTATGTATGTACTGTGATATCCAAGCAGTGACAGGTAAAGCAGGGAGCGTGATGTATAATGGTAAATCTTATCATATAAGATGCATACATAATACCGTTAGACAACTACTCTCTGATGGAATTATCACTGTTGAATATGTGAAGTCAAAGGATAATGTGTCAGATCCACTTACAAAAGGTCTATCTAGATAGGGAGTTGAGAGATCATCGAAGTGAATGAGTTTAAGGTCTAGGACAAGTCAGCATAGTGGTAACTCTACTTAGCAGAATGGAGATCCCAAGAGTTAGGTTTAATGAGATTAAACCAAGTTATGATTGATGGTTCAACATTAGCTATATACTCAACCCATTCTCATGATGAAGGCAATGTTTAGAGAACAAAGATAATGCTTATGGTTTGAAGCTCTTTAATGATTTCTATGAGTGATAGATTCGACCAAATAGTTTAATCTATAGGATTAAACATTTAGGAATCACCTACATGAGGGTAAAGTAGAAGCCACTTCAATGAGAATTTTAGTAAAGGCCTATTATCTATGCTCTCATGAAACTAGGACGTGTCCATGGCTAAAATAAACAAAATCATGAGAATCATAAATGATAAAAGGCTGATTGTGTGACTTGTGTTGTCTAGGTGTATATTAAAGTTTGACGGTTCAAAGACATTAAATCTATCAATTAATCGAGTGCATCCAATGCATGTTCACTAAGGAAAGTTCAAAGAAAAACCTACTTATTCAGATACAATTAGGATCTTTTCTTGTTGATCACACACCTGTCCATAAATATTTTATTAAAATAGTCATTTGCCATTCATGTGGCGGATTGTTGGGTTTTTAAGAGGTGTGAATAAAAAATGAATAGGTATTTTTTTCGAAAAGGCATCAAGAGAAGGGATGCAATTTGAATAGGTACCTTTTTGGTTTGAATGATTATGGCATTTCCAATAGGTTGTGACTTTTCAGAAGAGTTGCATATTTTCCAAAGGGTTGCACCTTTATAAAGGGGTGCATCTTTCTGAACCATTGTTTTTCTTCATGAAGTTTGATGGCTATAAATACCTGGATTTTCCTCAGCTAAAGACAATTTTGAGTAGAAAAATAATCTTTTTCTTCTTCTAAAAACTCTCATGTGATCATCAAATTGTTGAGTGTGTTCGAAGTTTCTGAAAATTTGAGGTACCGCTATTTTCAGAAAGAGAATCATTTTATTCTAGGAGGAAAGATTTCATAACCTCGGATACTTGAGGGGAATAAATTCCTTAAGGATACACTGTGTATTCAGTGGACTTGATTCTACAATTTTTTGCTTCATCTTCTTTCTTAAAATTGATAAACACTTCATTTTGATAGTTTATTTGATTATTCATTTGGACTTGTGTTTGAAGTTGTTGTAACTTCATTGCAGTTCTTGAAAGTTGTTCTTGAACTTAGTATTAAAGTTTGGGTTGAAACATACAAACTTTTGTACCCGGAACAACACATTACGCCCCATTTAACTTTCTATAAAATAAAATAAAATAAAATAAAAATTATAATTTGAGTTGATACTTTCTTTTCTTTTAATATTAGTTTTTCCTACTCATGAAAATAAAAAGTAATTTCTAGTTATTCGTAAATTAAGATTATTTTGGTTAATCCAGTCTTAAGATTCGAATTAATAAAGACAAGTGCCTTTTAAACAATGAAATAAAAAGAAAAATGCAAAACATCAGCTTGGATCTTGAATTGAACTCAAATACTGATTTACCTAGCACTGTCGCAGTTTGTTGTTCGAACTAAATTCTTGGCCGAAAGATCAAATAGCCTTAAAAAGGAATTTAACTTTTATACCCTAATAACGTATATATATATATATATATATATATATATATATATATACCTACAAACGTAACATAAAATAAGGAAAAAAATAAAATTAATAAAATACAAATAAAAAGTCTTTATTTTATAATTGTATCTACTACTATATAAAAAATAAAGCAGTATCATATTATAACATGTTAAACTAATTTTAGTAAACAAATAATATATAGAGAGAGAATAAAGCATTCATGGCTTATCGTTTTCCTTTTGTCTTTCTGGTTTCATCTCTTTCTTTGTGTATTATATTATAGGAAAAACTATGGAAAGTAGCATATTTAATACTTAAATTATGAAAAATTGTAATACTTTAATAAAATTATATTGAGTAACAAATATAACATTATTTTAAGTATCATCTCCCACTTACTATCTCTGAGAAGTTACCATGTATAAGGTTTCCTTTTTCATGTCACTTCTCTTTCTCAATCTCTTAGATTCCTCTTTCAATTTTTTTTCTGAAGAAGTTACTATGTATAAGGTTTCCTTTTTCATGTCACTTCTCTTTCTCAATCTCTTAGATTCCTCTTTCAATTTTTTTTCTTTTTCATAAATTACTCTCATCTTATTTAAAATAGTAGATTCCTTTTATAAATCAAACTCAATTATATAAAAAAAAATTTAAAATATCAGTCTCTTATATCTCTAACTCTTTTTTCTTGCTAGTTTTTTTATTGTTTTATTTTTTTATTTTAATTTTTTTCATTTTTTTCTTTCCACTCTATTTTCTCTCTTCTACTTCTCTTCTTTTTTTTTTCTTTTTACATTTTTTTCTATATGTTTTTTCTTTTTTTGTTTTCTTATTTTTTCCTTTCTCATATTTTTTTTCGTTTTCTTCTTCTTTTTATCTTTTTTTTATTTTTTTTATTTTTGCTTTTACACTTCTATTTCTAGTTTCTATTTCTCTTTCTTCTTTTTTTCCCTTTTCACTTTTTTATTTCAGATTTTTCTTTTTCATTTTTGTCTTTTTATTTTTATTTTTATTTTTTTTATTTTTTTACTCTTCTATCTCTATTTTTTATTTTTAAAAGAAAAATATCTATATCACATATACATATTCAAAAAATATACAAAATAAATAGACATACAGATCTGCATATATATTTACGGTAAAAAACATACATATATATCTGCATATGTATTTATAGAAATATATATCTGCATACAGATTACCTATATGTATATGTATATAGTTGTCCTTTTTATTATATATATATATATATATGAGTGAGATATTTATTTTTGTAAATACATATGCAAATACATATGTATGTTTTATACTGTGAGTACATGTCCAGATCTTTAGGGCTATATATTTTGTATATTTTTTGAATATGTGTATGTGATATACATATTTTTATTTTCAAAATAAAAGTTAGAGATAAAAAAGTAAAAAAAACAAAAAAAAATAAAAAAAAAAGAAGTGAAAAAGAAAAAAAATGAGTTTGAGCAGCTTGAAAAATCAATTTTGATCACCATATTGTTCAATCAGTTCAATTTACTGTTGCTTTACTTTTTTTCGAAATTCATTTACAAAATATTCAAAAATAATTTAACGAAATAATATGTTAAATTGTAAAACGTAACGAAAAATTAATTTTGATCACTCTAACGAAAAATCGTTAATGGCTTGAAATATTCAAAAACAATTTAACAAAAAATTAATTTTGGTCACTGTATTTGAACGAAACATCAGTAATGACTCAAAAAAATTTGAACAAAATAACAGTAATGATTCAAAGAAAATTCTAAACGAAAAAATTTTGATCGATTTCAAACAACTGATGAAATTCATATCAGAAAATAATATTACGATTAAATACCTTCAACAAAAGTAATGGTTTAATTTGAATTTTTGTAGACGTTGAGCAGAAGAAGTTTCAGTTGAATTTAATTTTGATTTTTTTTGGGATGAAAACGATAATGTGAAACTGTAATTTGAATTTTGATTTCAGTTGGTAATAAATAATGGAAATTATGTTAATTAAGAAGTTTTAAGGGAAAATAAATCTCCATACTTAATTCATGGTTAATTACACCATATTTAACTCACCTGATTTGAGTTAAATATGGGCAGTAAAATGAGTTGTATATGTATTTTTATAGCAATAATTTGTTCAAATACAAAATACAAGTCGCTAGTTTAAGTAATTATGAAAGTGTTGCTATGAATCTCATAATTATGGTCTTAAGTGTGCTATTTATAAATTTTGCCCATTATTATATTGGGATTTGTGTGATACATGTAGAACTATCAATATGTGTTAGCCCAGTCCATTAAGAATAGCCTACACGGTTTTTGGAGTTTGACGGATCAGGTAAGGCTGACTTATCAACAGGACGAGATAGAAAATAACAAATCCACCCCATCACACTATGGGTTGCGGGCTAATCCACTTTTTAAAATATTTTATTTTTATAATTTAAATTGTAAATTGTTAATTATATAAATATTTAAAGTACAATATTGCATGACGTTACTATTTGTCAATCAATTCTCAAATTTACAAAAAAAATCTAATAAATTGTGAAATTAAATAACTTTTAACACTAAATTCAAACCAAATAGAGATGTTAAAAAAATGAAACTGTTAATGAATAATTATATATCTAGCTAAATAGCAATATTAACTTAATTTTATTTTATTTGATCACAATAAAATACAAAGAAATATCAATATTTAGTCCATGAAAAGTGAAAATGAACTCCTCAGAAAAAACTCTCATGACACTTATAGCGTGTTCAACATCGTCACATCATCTTCATCAAACACATTTGATTCCTTAAAATATTTAATAATTTGTATTTTAATCATTTATATATTTTATAAACATATTTAATACATAAATATCTATAATAGTCCAAATAGACTTTGAGTTTGGCTCTTTTCTTTTATTTTTAGTATTCCATTTTATTTTTTAATCATTTTTATTTGGCCCACAGGCCAGGCCAGCCCATATTGTTCAAGCCCCACGGACCAATGGACTTATATGGGTCGAACTAAAAAATTCTATTCTTAAACGAGCTATAAAAATCATAGCCAAATCCTATCAAATTATATGTTGGGCCAAGCCAGCCCAACAGGTATGGCCCATATTGACAGCTTTTGATACATGGGTACTAATAAAATAATATAACTATATAAGTGATGAAACGATTATACTCCCCCCGTCTCATTTATGTGTCGCTATTTTCTTTTTGATTCATCTCAAAAGAACATCATCTTTCCTTATTTTGTAGCTATTTAAAAATATGATTTTGTTTTTATCCTTATTGGTCTCACTATAAGGTCCCACTTAATTAAAAAAAGATAGTAAAATATTTTTAATAAAGAATAATTTGATAAATATGATCAAATCTTTTCTCATTTCTTAAACTCTATACTCGATTACATTATGTGATATAAAATAAGAAAAACAATATATTGTGACAAAATTATGCCACATAAAATGTGACGAAGAGAATACTGTGACAAAATTTAAAAGGCTTGGAGTTAGGAGCTACATGGAACATCCTTTCCCATTCATTAGACTACACGAGGTGCGAGTGTGAAGTCATTTACAAAGAATATGTCTGTCTGTTATATTTTGGAGTGCATTATAGTATAAGATAATTTACTACTGTTTATTTTTTAAATTAATTTTTTCTTGTTTACACCTTCTTGTCTAAGCTTGTCCCATTATTTCCAAACATATCTGTTGATCTCTGATCTCTTCGAGTCCCAGGAGCAAACTATAAGTTCTCTAAAAAAAGAAAAGGCAAAATAACCTTCTGGACCCCTATACTATGTCGGTTTTGTAAGTTGGACATTTCTACTTATACGTTTGTCATTTGGACCCCTGAACCTACTAAAACGTAATATTTTAAATACTTTTTTTATGAGTGTAGCACACTCTCCCACATCAGCTGTCATGTCATTTCCACGTTATTTTTATATATAAAAAATATTCAATATTAAAATAAATAAATAAATTTTTTTAAAAATGACCTTTTCCTCTTTGTTCCCTCTCTCTTCCCCCTTTTTTTTTCTCTTTCCCCATTTCCTATTCTCCTTCTCTCTTTCTTCTTCTTTTTTTTCTACTCTTTTCTCTTTCTTTTTTTCTTTAAAATTACACTCAATTTTCTTTCATAGTTAACGATTTTGGATCTAAGTTTTAAGTTTTGGCTGCTAATCAAACTTATTTTCCATCATAATGATGATTTTTGCTCTGGGTTTTGAGTTTGGACTGCTAATTTGCATTGTCGAAGATCTGGCTTACCATAAAAAGGATATAATTGAAAATGGGAAAGATGAGAAACAGCTAAGCAAAGTATTGAAGGTGAAAGTTTTGACTTTTTTTTTTCTACTTTAAATGCACCAAAAAGAATGTAAGATTGTTGGATTATAGAAACAAATTGTAGATTTTTCTTATGAATTCAAGATTCATAATACCCATTTTGTAGATTGATTGTTTCAGGTATTGGGTATAAAAAGTTTTGATTTTTTGTTGTTAGTAAATGTGTAATTTTGATTGTTTTGATGTTTTTGTTAGACCCAACTGATTCTTGATTGAATCTAAGGTCTCAGGAGATGTCCTAGCCATTTTTATGGTGATGACCATGGTAGCCATGGCTGAACTGGGGTATGAGGAGCGTTAATTTTAATGGCAGCCATGGCTAGATAGGGATGTGAGGAGTAGCCATGGATGGACGGGGGTGGTAGCCATGGTAGCCATAGCTGGACGAGGGAGGGGGGGCTAGACGGAGGTGAGGGGTGGGGTGGGAAGTGTCTGGACGGGGGAGGGGGCTGAGGGGTGGGATGGGGGTTGGCTGGACGGGGTGGAGATGGGGGAAGGGGGAGCTTTTATAATTTTTTTTTATAAATTTATTATTTGTAAAAATATTTTTAAAGTAAAAAAGATGGAGAAAAAAAAAGTCCTTTTTAATTTTTTTATTTTTTTATTTTAATATTATTTTATTTTTTTAATTATTTTAATATAAAATTGGTCAAAAATTGACCCCCACTCGCACCCCAGGCGAGTGACTACACTCTCTTTATCCTAGTTAGCCATTTCAATTCCACATAGGCAAGGTCAACGGTCAAAGGGTGTAAAATATTGCTTTTTAATGGGTTCAAGGGTCCAGATGACAAACATGTAAGTAGAAGTGTCCAACTTACAAATCCGACATAGTACAGGGGACTAGAAGGTCATTTTGCCAAAAGAAAATACACAGCGTACATTATTTAATTAAAGTTGGATCCCAGTATCACTTTGTTTAACTTTCCAACTTTAGAAATTGATTACACTGGTGGTCAACTTAGACTTTGAGGTGCAGTTAAATGTGATATTTTTAGTACGTCGATGCTTTATTTTTGGTTTGCAAAATGAGTGTAAATATTTTTGTTGGGTTTGAAATCTATAGGACGTCATTCGAAAGTTTAAAGTTTGCAAATCATAGAGGTGATAATTCAGATGACAAAAAATATACTAAATATCATATTATTAATATGATTTGATCAAATGACCTACATATGAATATGAAAAACTAATGTTGAAAAATATAAAATATATTGGGAGAAAATATCCCCCCTAAACAAAACTCATTAATGACTATATTGTGATCTTGTATTAAAAGGGGGTCTTCTATTTATTGAATTTCAAAACATTTCCTTCAAGAATGAGATGAGCCAAATAAGGATAAGTTTTATATTTTCCTTTTAGGAAATGTAAAAGCAATTAGAATATTACTTTTATTTTCATTTTATTAAAAGTAAAACGTAAATTTAGTAAGAAAAATATGACAAAAATTCTAAAAATTTCCCCTTTTGGATTGATTTTTCTTCACTTAGTTGTCTTCTTCACATGTATTAACTTCTCTCTTCACATAATCTTCATTACTGCTGCTTGTCATAATTAAAAATAAGATTTAAAATAGTATGATTAAAGTGAATTAAAAATTAATATTTTATTTTTATTTTTAAAAATGCAGGCAACAGGAATATTCTCCACATGTAGTTAGATAAAATCATCATTATTGTCAAACTGATTGCATCTTGATTTGAAACCGCTTAGATTCGTCTTTAATCTTGTCTTACCAAACCATTGGGTCCTTGAACCGTAAGCTCTGACACCACTTGTTGGATTCAAATTCAAGTGGACGTCATACGGTAGCTTAAAGTTTGCAAACCATAGAGGCGATAATTCAAATGACAAAAAATATACTAAAAACATAATATTAATATGATTTGGTGAAACGACCAACATATGAAAAACTAAAATTGAAAAATATAAAATCTATTGGGAGAAAATCTCCCCTTAAACAAAACTATTTAATAACTACATTGTGCATGCTATTGTGGTCTTGTATGAGAAGTGGGTCTTCTATTTATAAAGTTTCAAAACTTTTCCTCCAAGAAGGGAGTTAGCCAAATATGGAAAAGTTTTATATTTTTCTTTAGGAAAAGTAAAAGTAATTATGATAATATTTTTTTTAAAAAAAAAAATATAAAACTTAAATTTAATAATAAAATCAAGGCAAAAACCTAACAATTCTTACTTGATCATATTATCTATTCATATCACAAATATTTACTATTATAATGTGTGTGGAGCATCCAGTCTTATTATGTATAATATAAATAAAATAATATAATTTATTCTGAAAATATATTATAGTAACTCATGCTAAAATGTTAAATAGCATTCTATATACTCTTTCCATTTCAAAAAGAACAACTCACTTTTCTTTTTAGACTGTTTAAAAAAGAATGACCCCTTTCTTTTTTAGTAACTTTCCACGTGGCATGTTTAAGATCACAAGATTGAAGGACATTTTGGTATATTTGACATATTTTTAATTTAAGACCACAAAATTGAAAAGTGTTCTTTATTTTTTTAAACTCCATGTCAAGTCAAACTAGGTCATTCTTTTTAAAATGAAGGGAGTATATAATTAAAAAATTAGGAAACCTCTGCTAGGACGACCTTTCATTTGGACTTCAGAGAGTGTTAAAACACAAGTTTTGTCGGGTAGTCGTTAATTTGTATTGTATTTTTTATTTAATGCGAATTGTGGGCTAAAATATTCTTAATTATGATCTAATTTTGTACTTGTTATGAGTGGCAGATCTAGAATTCTAGGTTCAAAATATGAGGAATTGAAACACACAAATAAGTCTAATAAGCTCAAAATATTGTTTTGTCCAACTACACAAGCAAGTGTACGTGGTTGTGCAAGTAATAAAGTAGCTCTTATGAGCCGAATATCGATCCCACATGGATTTGGCATGTAGCAGACAATTCAATTCTAGTATTATTATTTAAGTTAAACAAATACATCATATAACCAAGAGAGTTATAAGTTTAGTATGCTAAAAGTAACAATGAGTAATAACGAAAATTAAAGTGTTGGAAACAATTATTAGGAGAATTCTAGCATTAAGGTGTCTTAAACAATCATGCAAAGCTACACAATCGCGTTAGATAAATGCAACTATCTTGGTTGTTGACTCACGAGGTTAATATCATGATTATGATCTTTCTCACCTCTAAGCGTCTATTTAAATTAGCCTCACAACTATATCATTGAGAAGGGATGTGGGAACTAATTAAAACACATTTCTATTGCATCTCGTATTTGAGCCAAACGAGAAAAACTAGGTATATTCCTATCTTAACCACTAATATAGTCTTTAAATCATCTAAAAGAAAATAACTCATTCTTTAAATCATCTAAAAAAAAATAACTCATTCCTTATTCTCTATGTTTTAATCTAATGTTACTCCTTTCGGGATCACAAAAGAAATATAGATGTATTCTAAAGGTCGCGAATTAATAGAAT
This sequence comes from Capsicum annuum, assembly GCF_002878395.1. Taxonomy (NCBI): domain Eukaryota; kingdom Viridiplantae; phylum Streptophyta; class Magnoliopsida; order Solanales; family Solanaceae; genus Capsicum; species Capsicum annuum. The sequence continues at coordinate 144,747,020 of NC_061121.1, read as the reverse complement.
AGTAAGTATAAGAACATAAGAACAACCAAACATGATAATAAACTTTAACCAACTTAAATGTTAAGCTAAGAAATCATGTCCATAGACTTAACCCTATAAATATGGTGTTTACCCACTCATATTCATAAATAGAATCACCATAAATGAATTCATAAGTAAAAACTAGAAGAAAACTAAGGTTGAAATAAGAAAAACCCTAGAGTAGATTCTTTGATGCCTCCTACTTTCTCTAATCTTGTGTTGTTCTGAAAGTGAGGTATAGATGTGGATAATTACTCCTTATATAGTGATTTAGGTCATCCATAGTCTTCCCCATATAAAATATATACATTTACAACTTCACCCCAACTTAAATGAGTGAAAAATCAACTTTTAGACATCCTAGGAGGGTTGCATCGCATGGCCAATGGGGTGCAATGTAGAACCATAGCAAGGTTGAGGTAGTGTTACCTCTCCCTATGGGATGCGGCACAAGACCTCCTCCCATGTTATGGGGGTACGACGCAAGTCCCCTTCCTCAAGATGAGAGTTCGTCCAATTTTTGCTCTCTTCTTCTCATCCGCTTATTCCTTGTTTGTCCATTTTTTTGTAGCTTGTTTGTTGCATTTATTTAGCTTACATGTCTGATATAATGGTGTCATACAACATATCATAACAATCATTAGTCCATACAACACAATATATCTTATCAAAGTACACTAGAACTAGCATAGCATAAGCTAGCCTAACTAATTTTCTTATCTAAACTATGTTTGATTCTTTTGACTCTTGACTTGTTTTAAATGAACCTTAAGCACTATAGATATTTAATGTAATACACAAATACTCCCTTTATACTTCATTAATCACACCCAGATGTCCACAAAACTAAGCTAAACACATATAGATAATGACACTTAGGTGTATAAATACGCCTAAGATAATCACTCCATACTTGTTCATCCTTGAACAACTCCTTACACTAATCACCATCAAGAAAGTCTCTAACACGAAACTCAATCTAGAACTACAATGACTACATGAATAGTAAGTTCAACATTAAGCATGTCATATTATAATAGCAAAACTCCCGAATACTACTTTAAGACTTCCTAACATCAAGAATTGACAGTACAAATTTGGCAAAATTATGCACATCCTTAACAAAAATATCAGATAAGTCACCTATCCATCATTAAACATGTGCCCGCACCACAAGAGAGTCACCTATATTCACTCACAGATATATAATTTAACACAAGAATAGGTGTCAAAATCAAATTTCGCTCACTCTCACAAAGAATTCACATGTCACATAAGATGAACCATAAGCTTGACCTTAGTTTAGTACTACACTAATATTAGAATATCAAAGGTAAAAATCAAGTAGGACTTTAAGGGCTGTAATACAGGCTAAGAAATGGGTAGAAACTATTCTGGTCAGTAATAGTGACTATCTTCCCTAAGTACTTCAATACATCCCACTTTATATTAAACTCATTTCCAATCAATCTATTTTTCACCACTTTCATTTTCCCACCTTTCTTTTATTTTTTTCCATCTCTTTAAGCTAGCTTACATATCTTTAATAGGGAGTATATGCTATCAATACATGATTTACATCTTTTGATAAACTTTTCTTTTTATTACATTGCTCCCAACCACAACGCATAAACTTTTGCAACACACTAATTAACCTTGGGGCTTCACTTTCACCTTTTTTTAATTTTATACTCTTAACATCTTAATTTCTCAACTACAATGCTTAGGAGTTTTGGATCACTTTACGATCAATTAAAAAAGAGAATAAGCCACATATGAGGCTACTAATGAATAGGTTAAAGATCAACGAGCTAACTAAGGTCATGCAAAAAGGGTAGATAAAGCAGGTATAAAATATGGCTACCAAAGAAAGGTTTATATTATCTCCCAAACTCAACATTTGTTATTTGGCTTTGCAAGCACACCAGACAAGTTATAGACTTCAATATGCAAACATAGAATATAACAAAATCCTTAACATATATGGCACATGTTCAAATCAAGATGGATCTCTATAGACCCTCAATCAAGCAATAGCACGAATTCAATTTTATGTCAAAATCAAATGAGAGTTAGATAATAGAGCCTAGGTGTCTCACAAAAGTCATTTATTTTCACATCATGCCATAGAGTTCAACAAGTAATCATTTGTAGTACCTTTCTAGAGCATCTCTATTTATTTATAATGACAAAATTTTAAAATTACTCCCAAAAATCAAAAAGGATACTGGGTTATAAGGGCTCCCTCCCAAAAACGATCAAAAAAACTGAGGGATAGGTAAAGTCTGTTTCTACTAAACTGACAAAACACCAAAAATTAAAAATAAACAAAGAGAAAATCTTCTTGAAATTTTTTTAAATTTAGTCAAAAACAAAAAAATAGATCAAAATGAATATCCTGTAGCTCACTTTAACCTAAATAAATCAAAAGATTCCCCATCCCACACTTAGATCATACTTTGTCCTTAAAGTATAAATCAAAGAATAAGGATTAGGAACACACCCTGAGTCCTCTAGGCTTAGCTAGTAGTATCATGTCCATCAAGGAGGTCTGGGAATTCTACACTATGTTTTTGCATGCTCCTTAGCTAAGATCTTAGGTACTCTAACTTTTCTTCAACCTGTCAACACAAAATAAAAATAAAACCAAATGTGATACTACAAAAAAATTTAAAAAAATAAAATAAATACCTTAACTTGGTTTGCCTCCTAAGCAATTCTTGATTTATTATTGTGGCACCACTCATGTCATAACTCATCATCCATATTGTTTAATCCTTTTCCTTCTTGACAGGATCCATATTCTCCTTGTTTTCTGACCTCTCGAGTGCTTATTCTCAAGGTCAATAATTTTTCTTATACTCACCTTTTTAGGATTCCCTTCAATTTTGTCAAGCTCAGGCTTATTTGTCAATTTAGGCAACTCCATAAGAGAGTTCGCAGAGACAATGAGAGATTTTATCTCCTTCACCCTACACTCATCCACTTTCATCATTGTGATATTCCATAGATATCTGTAATATGAGGGTGTGTTAAATTTTTTGTACACTCTGAATACCACTTCTTCATCATTCAATCTCATCTTAGGTATGCTCTCTCTAAGATCTATCAATGCTCATAGATGTTTGGCACCCTAGTATGATCGATACCTTATTATATGCATTTTTTTCAAGAATAACAAAGTCAATAGGAATAATGAACTTACTAACCTTAATGACCACATCCTCTATGATTCCCTTGGGAACCACTCTAGTTTTTCTCGTCATCTGGAGCACAACTGAACAAGTCTTTGCTTTTCTAAAACCAATATCTTTAACACAGAAAAAAACATCAAATTGATGCTTGCTCTTAAATGACTCAAAGTTTGAACAATATCACCTTCACAAATTTATATTGGAAGGGTAAAACTCCTAGGATCCTTAAGATTTTTGGGCATTTTGCTTATAACCACTGAACTGCACTCTCTAGTAAGTTTCACAGTCTCAATATCACCAAGACTTCTATTGTTCGTTACCACATTCTTTAAGTATTTAGCATATTAGGGCATTCCCAGCAAAACATCCAACAAAGGAAGGTTAACGTAAAGTTCTGTAAATGTGTTAAAGAATTTTTTTAAAAATACCTCCTCTTCATCTTTCTTAAGCTTAAGGGAATGGTGGTGGTGGTTTGGTTTGTGATTGCCTAACTGGACTTTTATTTGGGTACTCAAACTTTCCATTTTTGTCATCTTCTTTTGACTCAACTTATTTTTCTACCTGCTTAGATGTAAACAACTCTATCTGTATCTCATGATTTTTCTTTAAGGGTGTGTTAATCAAATATCTACCACTCCTTAAGGGGATTACCATCACTTGTATTTGTATTTTCTATATCACTAGGCAAACCTCCTTCAAGTCTTAAGTTTTGAACCTAAGCTAACTAACTCATCTGTGTCTCTAAATTATTTTCTATCAATTGTTGTTTTTGATCTCTATAGCCATTTATTCCTAATTGGCCAGGAATATTTGTCAAAGTCTCTTCAATATTATTATCCTAAGTGTTGTTCTAAATACTTTATTGTTGATAAAACTACTGAGGTTGGACATGCTTATCATCCCAAATGTAGTTTGGCTGATTCTGTCAGTTATGATTGTAGGCATTACCATAATTCTAGTTTTTCTTTGTGCATCATCTACAAAATTCACTGATTCTAAATTTTCTCTACATAAGTCTGTAGAGTGGCCACTACTTTCATAAATTTCCTACTAAGTTTGAACCTTTTAAACTACATTAATATGGGCCTGAGGTTGATCCATACTTAACTTGTTGGACTAATACATTAGCTGATTCTAAAAAGGGGCCAACTATGAGGTCAATGTTGTATGTTATTCACCTTGATCATATTTGCAAGCTTCTTTCCATACTTCTGGATAAATCACCCTGACACTCTGGATTACTTTGTACAATATGGTTGAGAAAAGTATAAAACTCATCATAGATTTTCTTCAAATCTTGAACACCTACTGCTGAATCTAACAAAATTTTTATGTTATGGTCAAGACCTTTAACAGAAGTCTGAGTTAATATCTCATTTGTCTATTGGTGATGCGGGCTATCTCTAAAAAGGGACTTGAATCTCTTTTTCATGCATAATAGATATTTTTGTCTGGCTTTGGCTTCAAACTTAAGATATCAATACTCAACCTTGCAGTTTACCAAATGGAAAGAATCAAATGAGTAACTTTTTTGCCAAGTCATCCTAAGTTGTGATTGAATTTAAAACTTCTATATTTAACTATTTTTTTTATTTCTCTTAAAAGTGAGACAGGAAAAGAGTGTGCTTTACGTAATTTGTCAAAACTCCTATAGAAATGAATGTGTCAATGATCTCTAAATAATTCTGAAGATAAACCTGTGGATCCTTATGTGATAGGCCTGGGAACTGTCCTCTTGTGTGTAATAATTGCACCGTATTTTGTTTAATCTCAAACCTGCCTCCTGTATCCAGCTTTTGGATGTTAAAGGTCACATTGGTTGTGAGAGGTATTGCCACTTTGCATACTATCATGTGGGATGTTTGTTCATCACCCATTACTGTAGGAATAGTCTTGTCCTACTAAAATTAAAGGTTTGGATAGAGAAGTGTTGCTTCTCTCCTCAACTGATGAGAGTGTAGCTCAGGTTCGGTATATGGTTCAACCAAATCCTTTTCCTTGCCAGCTTATTTAATATTTAAACCTATAACTACAAATTCAGTAGCTAATACCAAGTTGTAAACACTTGTCGAACATAATAGTAAAACTAAAAATTAGAATGTTGCTAATATTTCATGTCCCCGGTAATGACGCAAAAAATTTGTTACATCTAATCGCACACAAAAGTGTACATGGTCATGCAAGTAATAAAGTAACTCTTAAGAGTTGAATATTAATCCCATAGAGACTTGACTTTTAGCAAACAATTCAATTCTAGTATTACTATTTAAGTTAAAAAATGTGACCTGTAACCAAGAGAATTTAAGTTTTACAATGCTAAAAGTAACAATGAGCAATAACAAAATTAAAGTATTAGAAATAATAATTAGCAGAGGTCTTGGGTCGAGGTGTCTTGAATAATCATGCAAAACTACACAATTATGTTGGTTAAGTTAACTATCTTGGTTGTTGATTCACGAGGTTAATATCATGATTATGGTATTTTAAGCCTCTAATCGTATATTTGAGTTAGCCTCACAACTGCATTATGATCAGGGATGTGGGAATTAATTCAAACATATTTATATTTCATCCTGTATCTGAGCCAAATAGGATAAATCTAGTATATTTCATCCTAATCATGAATCTAGTCTTTAATTCATCTGTAGCACTACAGCTTTTGGTCCTTGAAAATTTCTGAAATTTTATCCTTACTACCCTAACTACGACTCACCCTACGAGTTATAAGGTGTCTTGATGGTTCATATGACCCTAGTGGTAAGGTGTCCAGTGAATGGTGCTTGAATTGTTGTCCTGAGTATGACTTGGGGACATGAGCCATAAAGACCTATGACGAGTCATTGGACTCAAATCATAGCCTAAATAGTGGGTGTGGATAAGCTCTGCTCTGAGTACGAGTGTCTCACTACGAGTCGTAAGGACTCATTATGAGTTATTTTGTGCAAATCGTAGGATGTCCAGTGTTGTGATTTTTGTATTGACTACGACTGGAACCCATGAGTCATAGGGTCCCATTATGAGCCATGGTATACGATTTGTAAAGCCAACGGTGTGTGTTCCTGGTGACACTTTCTTGACAATGAATCATGGAGATAAGTCACAATGAGTCATGATGAGTCACAATGAGACTCGTAATGACTAATGATTTATTTTTTAGCTTTTTAAATAAAGCTTTATTAGACATTTCCCCTTATCCTAATATTAATCCATGACCTATAAACATAATTGGGGCCCTATTCTTATCAATAACCCACTCCAAATATTTTTTCTTCTCTCTCAAGTCTCTCAAGTATCCGTACTTTGGGTTTTCAAGAAGTAGGTCATCCAAGGAATCAAGGGTTGGATTCTCTCCATAATCTTCTGTATTTCAGCATGTTACTCTTCCCTAATTTCTAATTTGTTAAAACCATATATTTTAAAGTGTTGTTCATATGGTATTAATGATGGTTTTCAAACATAGGTTGATGATTTTGAATGTTTGTTGTTGAACAATATTTCCCATGGTTTACCTATGACTGTTCATGCTGTAATTATGGTTTTGAACTTGTGGGATGCATGGGTATGGTGAATAAATAAGTGGATTGTGATTTTTCCCAACTTGTTACTTTTGAAGTGGTAATGGCCTCAACCCCATATTGCAGAATTGATTTTGAATTTGAAAATTATGCATATTAAATTAATCTTGAACTATTGCATAATATGAAAAGTCAATGAAGCATAATAATTTTTAATTGAACCATATTAGGTGGTATAATTCCCCAAGAAAATGCATAATTGAACAAAAGGGGCTATGAATTTCCCTAAATAAGCTGGTACGACGATACCAACAATGTATGCTTAAATGTGTATCATAGTTCAATGAATGGAAATTTGTGATAAATGATTTAATTAGGCTTTAATGAGGGTTATGTATTGAGTCGTGAAAGTGAAAGTCCTGAGGCACCAATACTTTGTGGTTGCCGATGCGGGGGTCTAAATGATTGGGTGGTTCGAGTCCTCCTTATTATTATCATATGATTGGGAGGTTCGAGTCCCCCATTATATTACATAATTGGTGCTTGTGTCACCTTTATATGCTAGGATGTTTGAGTCACCCATAGTGCATATGTATACTCTCTGGTTTGTGCGGCTACACACACTAGGGTCCTTCCAGCTGGGGGAATGTTGGGCCTATATAGCCCATGGGTTCCTTTTTAAGTTATGACGGTTGAGCTAAAAAATCCAAGCTAAAGTTTTATTGTTCATATTTAACCTTGTTACCTATCCCGGCATATGATATTTATATATATATATATATGCATTTGATTATGTGCATTGGATTTGAATAATTTTGAACTGTTGATCAAGGCATTATGTGATCCTTATTCCTGAGTTATGTGCTAGTGCTTAACCCACTAATCATCTTCGGATGTTTTATCCCCACGTGATGCAGGCAATGGAGATACCTCTACTTTTTCTACGCAGTGTTAAATGGATTGGCTTAGTTCACTAATTTGTTGTGGTGAAGTGGTGAGCTTTCATTCTCCGAAAGGCTTTAGACATTTCATCAGTTCTTATCATAGATTAGAATTGAGAGTTTTTATTATTATTAACATTATCATTGTCGTTGTCAGGGTCAGAGACATGTCCCGACCAAGACTGGTTTTGAGTAATTTTTACATAGAGGCTTTGTTGGATTACTGTGGACTTGGATGAATTTGGTTGGATGTGTTTGGTCGATTGTCGGTTATCGGTTATAGACATATCTTTTATTCTTTGAACTTATCTTGTGCTATCTTGTTATAGGTTTGGAATTCAGCCATTGTTGGGTGGTGTATGGTGTTTGGTTAGGTTCAAGGGGTGGTCTCCGATCCATGATGAATTAGAGATACCCAGAACGGCCAGGCCCTGGTTTGGGTCATGACATCATCTACACGACTACTCATTCCTTATGCTTCATGTTCTAATCTAAGTTACTCCTTTCAGACTCACAAAGGAAATACAAATGTATTCTAAAGGTAGTGAATCATTGGAATAGTAAGTACAAAAACATAAGAACAACCAAATATGAATAAGCAACTTTAACCAACTTGAATGCTAAGTTAAGCTATTATGTTCTTAGCCTAAACCGTACAAAGATTTTTTATCCACTCATATTCATACAAAAAATCACCATAAATGATTTCATAAGTAAAAACTAAGAGAAAACTAAAGTTGAGAAAAGAAAATACTAGAATAGAGCCCTTGATGCCTTCTCTCTCTCCAATCTCGTGTTGTTCAAAAGGTGAGGTATAAATTTGTCAAAGTACTTCTTATATAGTACTTTAGGTCGTACATAAGTTGTCCCAAATGAAGCATATATATTTACAACTTTGTCCGAAACTTAAATGAGTGAAATAATAACTTTTAAACATCTGAAAGGGGGTGTGTAATGCCCCGAGTTTGTACCTTAGATGGTACACAATGCTCATAATCCCGAAGGACCACGAGCTAACCCATGACTGGATCCTTCTGTAAAAACTAAATAATAATACAGTAATATGCAAAAATTAGGTGGAAAACATACCATAAGGTTCAATACTATAAAAAAACTGAATAACTGAAACATCTGTCTGAAAATACTCTAGTCTGAAAAGCCTCTAAACTGTCTAAAATATGGAGTTGATGGAACAAGTCCCCAACTAACTTCGGCTACTGAAAAAAACTAAAATGCTAAAAGAACAATCATGTCCTCAAACTATGAGGACTCACCACTAACTATGACTTCTAAGGATCTGAACTGCTAAGGGTGCTCGGGAGCCTATGCGTCTGAACCTATGATATAAGACATCATAGTGCAAAAGAAAGGTATGCGTCAGTATTTTGAATGTACTGGTATACTAAGTGAGGTAGCTGAGATGCATGGGTTCATATCATGAATAATACTGACTGAAAGACATAAATATAACTAAATGAGAGTACTGTAATCTGAGGTAAACTGTAAATATACATGAATACGTATACTGTAATCTGAGATCATGCTAACACTAAATACTGAGTTCTAAATTACTGATTTATAGATATCTGAGTTTACTGATACTGTATTACTATTAACTGAATAACTGTATCCAACAGTCTTAATTATGTGGAACTATGTTGAGTTTCGTACTGAGCTGAGTGACTATGTCTGACAATCCTGAATATGTATAACTGAACTAATTTCTGTACTAAGACAGAATCTGAAACTGAGATAGTGGGAGGTAATCATCTCATCAATATGCCCCTTTCTAAATATATTAGGGTTCAATCTATAACCCCAGTTGAAAGGGTGCCAATACCATACCACGGGTAAAGATAAGCTACGAGTTAACCCTCTCTGATCGGAAGCTCTTTCATTAACCCTCACTGGAAGGAAAACTCGAATGAGATGTATTAACTCTTATAATTTCTGGCAGGAAGACATATCAGCCTACACTGGCTATGTAGTTTTGTAACGCAGGGATTGCTACTAAGGGTCAAATCCTCTGCTGGCAGGAATGGCCCCATCCTTGGGTTAACTCGATGCTGAATCCTACTCCCAACTAAATAGAAACTGAGCTGATTTCTAGTTCATGCTAGGCTTGACTGAATTATTACTGATTACACTGTCTAACTAAATTGGACTGATTTTACTAAGTTTCATTGACTGACAAAATACTACTGAATTCTATTAACTGGCTGAATTCACTGAGGTCTGAAATAAATACTGAACTAGACTGGACCGATACTGAGTCTACTGAGTTTTTCCTAAGTTCTATAACTGACTGAGAGTACTACTGATTGTGACATAACTGATACTATCCTGAGACTGACCATGACTCTAGGTAATCAGCTAAATTGTCGGGTATTAAATACCCCCAGGACTCAATAGCATATATTATAAGACATGGCACCATCTTGAAATATGATAAATAACTACTTGATAATCATTTATTCATTGGGACATTCTAGCAAACACTTGCATGATATGAACTTGAATACATGCTATCATGATATAATTTCATTATTTAATTCTCATGAACAACTCATCAAACAGTTGAAAGGCATTGCATATGCTCATAGTACTAATCAACACATGAGTATCACAATTTCAAGGCTTTAACGTGAATTCATATAATACTACATATATGATAGTTGTTTTTACATAAATCTTGCACTTAATCATGAAATAGAAATCCAACCAACATTATAATTATGAATACACTTGAATCCAAATCATGGAAAGCATGAAATCAAGCTACTTGAAGTTTAAAAGAGCTTCTTGGACTCCAAGGGTGGAAGGAACCCTTGGATGAACACTTAACATACCTTGGTTGCTAAATTCTTGAAAATTAATGGTGGAATCTTGAGACATGAATTTGAAATTCAATTACCTAGGGTTTTTGTTCTTGAGCAATTTCTAAAATAATGAGTGTATGTTGCAAATAGAAGGCTAAATTTTGTGTTTTGGGGGGCTGAAAGACTTAGGAAAAGACCCAAATACCCCTAAGGATGTGGATTTTTAATGACTGAAAACTAAACTATCGACGTACAGATCGATGCACCACGTATTGGCACCAACGCGATGGACAATGCACCGTATCGATTCACTGAAATTTTCACTGAGCCGAGAGAAAAATTATTTGTCGACGTTATGGACGACATGACGCGTTGAGATCGCGTTGACTCACTGTTTTGGTCACTTAAACATAGTCTAAACGAGGTTTGAAAAATTTGAAACTTGTCCAGGGAAATCTACTGACATTTCTGATCATGAATAAATCTAAAGATCTATAGTTTAAGGTCATATGAGTCGTGAAGTAGATTTACCAACTTACGAAGGCCAACATAATACTAAGTCTGAATACTTAGCAAGAATTTTCTAAGTTTGGGGACCCCTAAGAAAGCTTAAAAGACTGAGTTGAGCTTAGGATTTTGTGGGGTCTTCCAATATCTCCCCCTTGGGAACATTCATCCTTGAATGCGACTGATTATACTAAGAATACTGATAGACATGATTTAGACACTAGACATGCACAACTGAAGCATGATTTCATGACTGAAATTACTGATATATTGAATTGTCAGACTGAACATGCATATCTAATGCATGAGTACATAACTTAATATGATTCATGAATGCATGACTAGGATTACGATAAGCTGAGCTTATATACTAGACATTCATGGCTGATGCATGAGTACATGACTGAACTGATTCGTGAATGCATGACTGAGTATGCAATGTTAATTAATACCAAGTTGGTAGATATATCTAAACATGAGACTAAGTAATTCAAAGAAAACCATCTTGGGTTGAGTCTGAGTTTGAGGAGAAGAGGTGAGGATACTTGGCCTGCATGTCTGCCTCTGCTTCCCAAGTAGCTCCCTCAACGGACTAATTCTGCCAAAGAACTTTGACTAGAGGGACTTCTTTGTCCCTCAGTCTGCAAATCTAATAATCAAGAATTTTGACTGGGATCTCTTCATTATAGAGGTTGTTCTGAATATCTATGCTCTCTATAAGGACTACGATTTCTAGTTCACCTATGCATTTCTTAAGCAAGGAATCATGGAACAGTGGATACACTGAAGCTAAGTTTGAAGGCAACTCAATCTCGTAAGCTACCTTTCTAAAATGGCTGAAAATTATGAAAAGAAATTAACCCCTGAATACATAGCTTAGGACTGAGATTGGGACTTGAGGGTCCACCTATGAGTACCCACTACTCCAAACTGGATTCATTACATGAAGAGAATATAAAAGGTTTAGGTCATGAAAGCTCGGGGATTATAGTGCATCTCCCCCTTGGGACATTATGTCCTCTCAAGAATGTTGACTTGGATAAGATACTGAGGAAAAACTAAGATGATGGACAGGGAACCTACAAATCAAATCATGACTGCATATCAGGGTTCTGAAACCAAGACATGATACCTTAATTGAGATGAACTCACAACCACATGGTTTCTCGTTCTTGGAATAGTTACATTTATGAGACTTCGGATAGTGCAACAAGATGGAAGGATGGGAAACCCAACCATACGAACATTGTCCATCTAAATGCTAAACTGAATTATTAGTTTTACAGGCTAACTTATGCTGAAAAATTATATTCGACTAGAGCCTTTCTTTGACACTCTTTCTATAGAGTTCTACTCGCTTTAGGTAGCAAAGAGTCTTGGCCTGGCTGAGTAAAATAGCTGAATAAGAAAATCACATCCTGACTAAAATTCTAAAATATGAGCTGGTCCTACGAAACATTATCTAAGATAAAGTGACTAAGCCTTATGCACTGTGACTACAAATTTTCAAGCTTAGACTTATCCCTTTAATTCTCTCTCAACTATACTCTCTACCTTATTGCAGCACATCACCTAAGATTACTGAAAATATTTACATGGGTGTTGAGCACGAGTGTAGAAACTTACTAACTTATCTGATTAGCTGAATGGCTGATAGCTGAATACCTGGTCATGTAATATCGAAGTGTACTTAGTCTAAATAACTGGACTGGAACTATAGAGTATTATGCATATGAGAAAGGGATTGACTGAGTAACATAAGATAAATGAGCATGAATTCGTGAAAACTATATTATTTGCGAAGGTAAGACCAAACATATAACATAACTCTAAAATAGTTTGTAAACTGAGGTACTAAAATACTGATAAATGAATAATTGATAATTGTATGCTATGATCAAGCAAATCTGAAATTGAACTGAGTTACTAATCTAATTACTGGACTGGGACTGGGACTGAGACTATAACTAAGACTGCAACTGAAACTGTACTGGAACTGGATACTGGGTTCTGATAACTCTACCTACTGAGGTCTGATCTGGACTGAATTCTTCCACTATGTTCAAGCCTACTCCAATCTCTGAAATATATTTAGCCACTTACACATCAACATGACATTAAAGCCTATATTTATAGCTACTGCCTCGTGTAAAACTAGCATGCAATAATCTTTTCTTAACATAAAATATTTATTCTCTCCCTTCTAAGCAACTACTTATCACGACATCATTTTGTTAGGAGAGTCCACTGAAGGGTTAAAATATGAGGACCTGATATATGCATGAATACTATGAGGACCTGATATATGCATGAATACTATACCAAATTCGTCACTTAACTGAGGCCTGAGGAATAGAATGCCAACACTATGGATTTATCAAAAGATCTAAATTGAGGATATGCATGATGAAATCTGAATTTAGTCATTCGCTAAGAGTGTAGCATAGGCCATAGGAACTGATCCTACTGTACAGAATGACATGGGTACCTAAGTCATGAGCTGCATGACCTGAGTCTAGAAGTTCTGCATTCATGAAACATGGTTCATAACTGTGTGAACTGAAATTACTAGGAATTATAAGCATACATGATTTTCACTGACGTGCTCGAATATGATCCATGATCATAGAGCTGACATATAAGACATGAATAGATATCATGATAACTAATAGGTTTAGAGAGTCTGGAATATGATTCTGAGATGATCTGCATGATTATTCTCGCTACGGGAATAGACAAGAATGTCATCTATGAAGACTATGACGAACATGTACAAGTACTACTTGAACACACGGTTCATCAAGTCCATGAAAGTTGTCGGGAAATTTGTAAGACCAAATGACATGACTAAGAATTCGAAGCGACCATAACGAGTTCTGAAAGCTATTTTCAAAATGTCCCATTCCCTAACTCTGAGCTGATGATAGCCTGATCTGAGGTCTATCTTAGATAAATAACTAGCACCTTGAAGTTGGTCAAACAAGCCATTGATTCTGGGAAGTGGATACTTGTTCTTGATCATGATTTTATTTAGCCGATGGTAATCAATACACATTCTGAGAGAATCATCTTTCTTATGCATGAATAAAATTGGGGCACCCCAAGGGAACACACTGGGTCTGATGAATCCCTGATCTTGGAGATCTTTTAACTGTTCTTTTAATTCTCTGAGTTTTGCAGGTATCATTTTGTATGATAGAATAGATATGGGCTGAGTAGTTAGAAAAAGGTCTATTCCGAAGTCAATTTCCCTTTCAAGAGGAACTCCAGGAAGATCTTTGGGAAACACATCTAGGAATTCACATGCTACTAACACTGATTCAAGAGTAGGGGTTTCTGAACTAGAGTCCTGGACTAGAACGAGATGGTAGACACATCTCTTAGCTATCATTTTTCTCGCTTGAAGGTAAGAAACAACCTGACCCTTAAGTGCTAAAGTACTACCCCTTCACTTAAGGACGGGTTCATTCAGAAACTGAAACTAGAAAGTTCTATTTCTGTAGTCGACTGAGGCATAGCAGGAATAAAACAATCTATGCCGAGAATGACATTAAAATCAATCATATCTAATTCAACTAAGTTTGCTGAAGTGACTTTCTGAAATACCATAATCGAATAGTTCCTATATACCTACCGAGCTATGATAGATTTACCCACTGGAGTAGAGACTAGAAAGGCGCTGCTATGATTTTGGGACTAACTCCAAAGTCAATAGCTATATAAGGAGTAACAAAGGACAAGGAAGCTCCTAGGTCTAGCAAAGCATAAGCATGTAAATGATAAACTTGTATGTACCGGTGACCACATCAGGAGAAATTTCTTTATACTATTGAGACTGAAGTGCAAAAATCCTATCTGGGTGTTGCCCACTAGTGGAACTAGAAGTGGCACCCTGCTGATTCAGGCGATCGGACTGATCTGGGGAACGATTTTGCTGACCCTGGGAACCTGATTAGGGACAATCTCTGACTCAGTGACCTGGCTTGCCACACCCAAAACATATATCACTGTCAGATCTACAGATACCCTGGTGGTTTTTGCCATATTTCAGACAAAGAGGATTGGTTCGGCCACTCATTGGCCTAGGCGTTCTGGCCCTCTTATTCTTTCTCTCTTTTTTTCGATGCCTTTCCTCTTTACTCTGTAGAGCATGATCCATAAGCCTAGATAGAATAATGGCTAGCTGATTGTTCTGAGCAACTACTGAATGAGATAAGGCGGTGAAAGTAGCTCTAAATTTAACATGAGAAACATGCTCATTTAGGGGATCTGCCTGAACGGACGAAGGGCTAACTGGTTTTCATTACTCCTTTTGTTAGATTCTCTGGAAGACATATTCTCGAAGCATGAGAAAGAGATGAATTAGAATGAGATTTTAAATTGAGCTCATGCTCACTTGCATTACATGATAACTGAAAGAAGGGAAACTTTTTCTAAAACACCTCGCAGCCTCCTGTCCATAAGTGTGGCGTGCTACACACCCATGCACAAGACTGTAATAGATGCAAATTTTAGACTTTCTAGGACTCTGTTGAACCTTAGGCTCTGATACTAAGTTTGTAATGCTCTAAGTCTATACCCCAGATGCTACACGGAGATTATAATCCCGAAGGACCACAAGCTAACCCATGACTAGTACCCGCTGCAACAACTGAATAATAATACTATAATATGCATAAATTAGGTTTAAAACATGCCAAAAGGTTCAATACTATAATAAAACTGAATATGGTATAACAATACCAAACTAAAACATCTATCAGAAAATACTCTAGTCTAAAAAGCCTCTAAGCTGTCTGAAATGTGGAGTTGATGGGATAAGTCCCTAACTAACTCCGGCTATTGAAATAAACTAAAATTCTAAAATAATAATCATGTCCTCGAACTATGAGGACTCACCACTAACTCTGACTATTGAAGATTTGAACTGCTAAGGGTGCTCGGGGACCTATGCATCTGAACCTATGATATAAGACATCATTGCATAAAAGAAAGGTATGCGTCAGTAATTTGAATATACTGGTATGCTAAGTGATGTAGGTTAAGATGCATGGGTTCATATGCATGAATAATGCTGATTGAAAGATATAAATATAACTGAATGAGAGTAATCTGAGGTCATGATAACATTGAATACTGAGTTCTAAATTACTGCTTTACTAATATCTGAGTTTACTGATACTGTATAACTGATAACTGAATGACTGTATCTGACAGTCTTGATTTTGTAGAACTATGATGAGTTTCATACTAAGCTAAGTGACTGTGTTAAACAGTCCTAAATCTGTATAACTGAACTGAGTTCTGTACTAAGACTGAATTTAAAACTGAGACTGTGGAAGGTAATCATGTAACCAATATGCCCCTTTCTAAATAGATTAGGGTCCAACCTCTAATCCCAGTTGGAAGGGTGCCAATACCATGTCATGAGTAAAGATAAGTTGTAAGTTAACCCTCTTTTAAAGAAGCTCTTTCGTCAACCCTCACTGGCAGGAAAACTCAAATGAGATATATCAACCCTCATAATATCTGGCGGGAAGATATCTCAACCTACACTAGCTACATGGTTCTGTAATATAGGGATTTCTACTAAGGGTCAAACCCTCTATTGGCAAAAATTCCCCCATCCCTGGGTTAACTCGATGTTGAATCCTACTCCTAACTGAATAGACACTGAACTGATTTTTAGTTCATACTAGGCTTGACTGAACTGTTACTAATACTATCTAAATGAATAGAACTGAGTTCACTGAGTTCCATTGACTGACGAAATACTACTGAATTCTTTGACTGGCTGAATTCACTGAGGTCTGAAATAAATACTGAAATCAACTGGACTGATACTGAGTCTACTGAGTTTTTACTGAGTTCTGTGACTAACTGAGAGTACTACTAATCGTGACATGACTGATAATATCCTAAGACTAACCAAGTCTCTAGGTAATCAGCTAAATTATTGGGTATTAAATACCTCCAGGACTCGATAGCATAAATTATAAGACATGGCACCATCTTGAAACATGATAAATAACTACTTGATCATTATTCATTCATTGGGACATTCTATCAAACACTTACATGACATGAACTTGAATACATGCTATCATGATATAATTTCATTATTAAATTCTCATAAACAACTCATCAAACACTTGGAAGGTATTGCATATGCACATAGTACTAATCAACAAATGAGCATCATAATTTCAAGGGTCTAACATGAATTCACATAATACTACATATATGATAGTTATTTTTACATAAATATTGCACTTAATCATGGAATAGAAATCTAATCAACATTATAATCATGAATACACTTGAATCCAAATCATGGAAAGAATGAAATCAAGCTACTAGAAGTTTAAAAGAGCTTCTTGGGCTCTAAGGGTGAAAGAAACCCTTGGATGAACACTTGACATACCTTGGTTGCTAAATTCTTGAAGATTAATGGTGGAATCTTGAGCCTTGAATTTGAAATTCAATCACCTAGGGTTTTTGTTCTTGAGAAATTTCTAAAATAATAAGTGTATGTTGCAAATAGAAGACTAAATTTTGTGTTTTTGGAGGCTGAAAGACTTGGGAAAAGACCCAAATACCTCTAAGGATGCGGCTTTTTAATGACTGAAAATTGAACTGTCGATGCACAGATTGACACATTGTGTCATTGGCATCAGTGTCATTTATATCAATACACCGCATCGTTGGCATCAACGCGATGGTCAATGCTCCGCATTGAGTCTATGTTGGTTCACTGGATTTTGCACTATACTGAGGAAAAAATTATCTGTCGATGCGATGGACGATGCAACACATTTATATATCATCGACTCACTATTTTGGTCACTTGAACATGGTCTAAATGATGTCCAAAAAATTCGACACTTGTTCGGGGACACCTACTGCTATTCCTGATCATGGATCAATCTAAAGATAATACTTTAAGGTCATAAGAGTCATAAAATAGAGTTTCCAACTTACAAAGGCCAAAATAATACTAAGTCTGAATAATTAGCTAGAATTTTCTAACTCTGGGAACCCCTTGGCAAGCATAAAAGACTGAGTTAAGCTTAGGGTTTTGCAGGGTCTTACAGGGTGCATCGCATGGACAAAGGGGGTACAAAGCAGGCCCACAACAAGGATGAGGTAGTTTTTCCCCGATATAGAGCGTGCAGCGTAAGTCCCCCTCCAATGCTATGGGGGTACGGTGCAAGAGCCCCTCATCAAGCAGAGGGTTCATCCAATTTTTTCTCTCTTCTTTTTGTCTGCTTGTTTCTTATTTTTCCACTTCTTGTGGCTTTTTTGTAGGCTTTATTTAGATTTTATAGCTAATCCATTGGTCTCCTAAAACATCTCATAATAAATATTAGTCCATACAACACAATAGAGTTGATCAAAGTACACTAGAACAAGCATACCGTAGGCTAGCCTAACCAATTTTCTCGTCTAAACTCTATTTTATTATTTTGGATTGACTTATTTCAAATGCACCTTAAAAAATTTAAACATTCAAATTAACATAAATACAGAAATACACCCTTTATACTTCATT
Organism: Capsicum annuum; assembly: GCF_002878395.1. Taxonomy (NCBI): domain Eukaryota; kingdom Viridiplantae; phylum Streptophyta; class Magnoliopsida; order Solanales; family Solanaceae; genus Capsicum; species Capsicum annuum. Next base: position 144,728,471 of record NC_061121.1, on the reverse strand, counting down.
AAACACATCCAGATGTCCTCAAAATTAAGATAATATATATATATATATATATATATATTACGAAGGAGTTCAGATAAACCCCATCGACCTACCCAAATCCACCCTTACTTTTCAGGTACAAGTTATGTAGCATCTAATCCAAAAGCATAAGTGTTCGGTAAAAATTCTAGAGGAATATATTATGCATCTTAATGTATAACCTTAAGTACACACGCAAGTGTACGTGGTCAACCAAGTAGTAAAATAGCCTTAAGAAAGCCAAGTATTGATCCACAGGGACTTGTGTTAAACAACTATCCAATTGTAGTTCAACTATTCAGATTAAGCAAGTGCTAAAGTAACGAAAAGAGTTTGAGAGTTATAAACTTAAATGTAACGTAAACAATACGGTAAAGTAAAGGTTCTTGGACAATAATGGAGAAAACCTAGGGATAAGTCACTACAAACAATCATACTTCACTATTTAACTTCATTGTTTAGGTTAATTATCTTGGTTGTTAGTTCTCGCAGTTGATACTATGACTATGGCCCTCTGAACCTCTAATCAACTATCTAACTTAGCCCCACAACTATATCGTTCAGCGGGGATGCAGTAACAAATTTAAATGAATTTATATTCTTCTTATGTATGAATCAAATAGTTTGTATTAGGTATATTCCTATCCTAAACACAAATCATAACTTCATTCAATTGAAAGATTATGATCCTATTCTATCTATCCCACGTTTTATCCTTTTGTTCCCCCTTTCGGGTGCACAATAGAATTATACATATATTATAAGGGAGGAAAATCATTAAAATAGTGATAAAAAGGATAAAAAACGACCAACAATTATAAATATCCAAACCAATTCAATTAATAATAAAAGTACTTATGTTCTTGGCCTAAACCCCAGAAAAGGGTGTTTAGCTGCTCATGGACATACACGTAATCATAATAGATGAATCCATGTTATAATACATAAAAAACTAAATTAAGGGAATAAAAACCCTATTTAAGGCTTATACAACATATATTGAATCGCCAAGTTTGTCCAAGGTGGTTAAATAAGAGTTTAATTTTCCTATTTGTAGTAGGACCAAAACTGTTGATTTTTACTTAGCGAGCGTGCCATGCCCTTATTCCGTGTACTAGGGTTCGTGGCATGTTGATATCATGGTTATATACTGTAAATAACATTTGTTGTATGCCACCAATGGTGTTTCATGTCCCCAATGCGGTTCCTAAGGTCTGTGGCATGCCAATGAGTCCCAAAATTCCAGATTTGGTCTCATTGTACCCCATGTGTTAGGTTCTTGGTTCCTTTCTTTCTGATGACCTTTTATTTTGATTTACAGCTTTTTTATCAATCATATATCATCTTGATCAACTCAAAAATCATCCTAAAACATTAAACACTGCAATTTAGAGCTCAAAATACAATCGAATCCAATACGATGAACTAGGAAGGAACATAGCTCAAGCTAAGAGTACTAGTTTTTGTGTTTGAACTTTAACTTTGTATTTTGTCTCTTAAATTATTCAAAATTGAACCTTAAAAACTATAAAAAAAAAAAAAAATTCTCCACACATAATTACACAATTTTTCCCTTATTAAGTCATTACACACACCAAAATCCATCAAGATCAACTAGAACAACACATAGCCCAAGCTAGTAGCACTAGTTTTCTCATATAAACTCTAAGTGACCAAATTGATTTTTAACTTATTTGAAACACAACTTAAACATTATAATCAAGTAGTTTAAAAATTATATTCTAAATTATATCATTAATCCTAAGCACACAAGAAGTTATCAAAACAAGGGTAAACAAGCATAGATAATGATACTTAGGTGCATAAATCCACCTATGATCACCACCCCACACTTAAGGCCTTGTTCGTCCTCGAACATCTCTTTAAATTATGCATCATATCAAGGGAGACTCCATATTATTACAATAAGCAACACATTTAAGCTATCACTACAATGACTACATATATAGCAATTTTTAAACTAAGCATGTTATACATATTTGAAAGCTCAAGAACACTACTTCAAAACATCCTAACCTCAAGAATTGGCTCACCAAGTTGGACAACTCATGAATATTACTCAATCAAAGAGATCATATAACTCACCTAGATATCATCAAACATGTTCCTTCATCACAAAAGAGTTAACCATATTCACTCATATAGATGCAATTATCAGAATAATGGGTATAAGAATCAAATTATGCTCACTCTCACAAAGAATTCAAATGTTAAACAAGATGAACCATAGACTTGACCTTAGAATAAAGCTCCAATAATATTGAAATATAAAACTTTAGGATCAAATAGGTCTTTAAGGGTTATTACATAGGCTAAGGTACGGGTAGAAATAATTTTGTCCAAGAATAGTGACAATCTTCCCTAAGAGCTTAATATTTCACATAAACATTAAGATCAATCTCTAACCAACTAATTTCCTTCACCTCTAGCTACATTCATCTCTTTTGTTTTGCCCTATCTAATTAATCTAGTTCATAAGTACTATGGAAGGGAGTATTTACTATTAACATATGATTAAATTTAAGAATATTTTTCTTTCTCTCCCGACCAAAACACATCAACTCTTTTTAAACACCAATAGCTACATACTGTGGGGCTTCATTTTTACCTCTTTCTTCTTCCATATCAAATTTCTTAACCAACTTAATTTTACACTAAAACGCTTGGAGCATTGGATAAAATTTAGGATAATCAAAGAAGGAAAATAGACTATATATGAGGCTACCTAAGAACATAGGTTAAAGGCTCAACGGGGCTAACTAGGATTCTGCAAGGGTCGATTAAAAAAAAGGTATAAAACATGGATATCAAAGAAATGTATATATTCTCTCCTAAACCAACACTCTTTATTTCACTTTACACACACACCAGGCAAGTTCTTGACATCACATGCAATCATAAATATACAACACCTCACGTCACACATGGTATATGCTCAAATCAAGTAGGATCATGTAGACTCTCAACCAAGAAACCCCATGAATTCAACATTAAGCCAACGACATTCAAGAGTTATATTCATGAGCATAGGTGTCTCACAAGTAGTTATTCAACACATCAACATGCTTTTACATAAAAAAAAAACCACTTGCATCATGCAATCATACATAGCACCAACAATAGCATCTCGCTTTCCTAACACAAAAATTTTAAAATTTACTCTTAAAAAGATAAAGGATACTGGGTAAAGGGACACCCCTATGAAAAAGAATCGAAAAAAATAACCACGAAGTGGGTGAAGTGTGAACCTACTAAACTGCCCCAAATAACCAAAAACTAAAAAGCAAAATCTGTTTGTAATTTTTTCAAAATTTTCAAATTTAACCCAAAAATAAAAAAACAAATAAAAACTAAGATCCTACATCATCACTTCACCCGAAACCATGGGAATTTCCCTAACCACACTAAAAAATCTACTTTGTCCCCAAATTATACTCAAAAGTAAGGATAGAAATACTTTTTGAGGCCCATTGGCCTTGCTAGTAGCATCTTTTAATATCAAGAGGGGCCGAGGACTCTACACTCACTCTCTGCCAAGCTCTTTATCTTAGGCTTATGGTACTCAGACTTCCCATCACCCTGTGACTCAACAAAAATAAAAACTCTGTAAAGTAAAATAAAAATACAAAAAATAAAAGACCTACCTTAACTTGGGTTGCCTCTTAAGCAACTCTTGATTTAGTATCTCGGCATAACCTGACATCACTAAATCTTAGTCATTTCCTTTTATCTTTTTCCTCCTACTCGAAGGACATATTATTCTTTATTTTTGACCTCTTGAGTATGTACTCTCAAGCTCAACATCATTCTTAATAATAGCCTTTTTAGGATCATTAATCATCATCCCTTTGGGCTTAAGTGGTGGCTTGAGCAACTCAATGAGATAGTTCAAAGAGATTTTTTGTGGTTTGTACTCCACCACTCCATACGCAAATCTTTGCAGTAGGAAGGTGGACTGAGTGGTTTACAAACTTTGAATACTACCTCTTCATCATCCATCTCATCTTGAGTATTCCTTCTCTCACATCTAGCAATGCTTCTCTCATTGCTAATAATGGATATCTCAAAATAATAGGCACTATATCATCTGCATCATAATCCAAAATAATAAAGCCAGCAGGGATAATAAACTTACCAACCTCAACAAGTATATCATCAATGATTCCTTTAAGATAAACTTTGGTTTGGTCTACAATCTGGACTGCCATATGGAATGGTCTAGACTTCCTCAAACCCAGAGTTTTGAATATTTATAAGGTCATCATATTGATACTTCTCCTAAAATAACTCAGAGCATGAACCACATTGTTGTCACCAATTTATATAGAGAGGGTGAAATACCCTAGGTCCTTAAGATTTTTGGGAATTTTTTTTATTAATCTTGTTAGTCACCACATCCTTCAAGTACTTAGGATACATAGGAATTCCCTATAAAATATCTAAAAGAGGTAAATTAATGTGAAGTTCCCTGAATGTGTCAAAGAACTTCTTGAAAAAGGCATGTTTTGGCTTTTTTGAGCCTCAGTGGGAATGGTGGTGTTCTTTTAATCACTCGCTCGATAGCCTTTGGTTTTAGGTATACAAACTTCCCCAAATTTTCAATATCTTTACTTGCTACTAGTTTTGGACTTAACTCTACCTGTACCTCCGGATTCTTCTTTGGAAGCCTGTCGTTCTGCTCTTTACCACTCCTCAAGGTGATTACCATGATCTATTTTAGATGTTCTATATCACTTGACAATGTATCTTGGCACCTAGTATTTTTTGCCTAAGCTAGTTTCCCCAACTGCTTCAATTTTCTACTGAGCCAATTGTTGAGTTTTTATTTTAGTAGCCATCTTTTCTTGCTTTGTCAAGATCTTTTTCAATGTTTACTTAATATATCTGGATTATATGTTGTGTAGCTACTGGAACTACTGGTTTTGATTATTTCCCCATGCATAACTAGGCTGAGTCTGCCACTTTTGGTTGTAGGCATTCATATACGTTGGCATATGTATATTGCCATAAAGTTTGTAAATTCAGGATTTGTACCACACAAGTCTACAGAGTGGCCATTATTTCCATAAATCTCACACCAACCTGGGTTTTTCTAAACTGCATTCACTTGAGACAGAGATTGGTTCATACCTAATTTGCTAAATTGAGTCATCATTTGATTCTACATAACTGACAATTAGGCGTCTAAGGTTATAATACTATCAACTTTAATCATGACCAAATCCTTTTTTATTGAGCTCCTAAAAATGTCACCATGCTAATTAGGATTTTCTTGAGCAATGCAGTTGTAATACCTCGTACTAATCTTAGCTCGGTTCAGCTTTCAGTTGCATGCATAAAGGGCTTAAACCCTGAAATTTACACCAAGTGTTAGGGACTTTGTTATTTTTTAAGACCTCTAACTTTGAAGATTTTTCCTTTGGTCTTCCTGACTTTGAGATGTTAGTTTTTGGGTTAATTTTCATTCCGGGATGTAAAAAGTATTTCTTGGAGAAGTTTTGGATTTTTTGGATGAGGTTTGGGAAATGTTTCAATCACAAAACCAGTGGATCATTGCTATAAGCCCATGTCGTGGCTCTATTCTTGTTCTCATGCAGACAGTGTCACGGTGAGGGAAATAAATAACCACAATAGAACCGTGTCATGGTAATCCTATTGCATCTAGTTTTGAATTTAAATTGCCATTGTGTATTTTCCTTGTCATTCCCAATCATTCATATCATGACTTGGGGCATCAATTAGGGCATTATTTTCCCTTCTTATCCAACTTTCCTCTCAAGAAAACCCTCTCCTTCCCCTAAGAAAAAGAATTCAATTCCTTTCTCCCCAAGAAATCAAGAATTCAAGTTCCCCAAATTCAAGAACCTTCAAGAAATTATTAAGATTAGTGTTTTTCTTTCAAGTTAAGAAGGTTAAGGTATGTGGGGTGTTCTTTTGTAGGTCTCTTTCACCCATGGAGCCTAAAATATCCTCTTTTCAATTAAAGAATAGATTTTTCTATTATTATGGTATTTTATATTACTTAAGATGGGTTTAATTCATATTTTCATGGTGATTATAAATTCAATTCAACCCATGCATGATCCCATGCAAGATTTGATTTCCTCATGCTTTGAATTTAGTTACCCATGTCCTATTTTAAGTGAATTCTATGTTAGACCCCTAAATTATGATTTTTAGTCATACAATCATGTTGTTTCCTCTACGTAAAGAATTCCCATGTTTAAATTTGTGATCCCCACATGTTTGATGGAATGTCTATGCTTATGGGTTTTGAACCATGATCCTTTACTACAGTTTTTAAGCTTGTTATTACAATTAGTGATCATTCAGTGCTAGTGGGTTATGAATACCCGATATCTAGGAGTTTTTACACAAATTCATATTATTTCAGTAATGATTTATTTAAACTACAAATTCTAGTACTTACTTAGTTGATGTAATCATAATGAGCACTAGAAGTTATAAAATCATGTTCAGTCAAACTAAGTTCAATTCGGTCCCAGTTTTAGTTCAGTTTGGAGTAGCATTTAGCACCGAGTGAATTCAAGGATGAGGGCTCACCTAACAGTAGAGGGTGTGACCCTTAGTAGTAATCTGCGAGTTATAGAACTATGTAGATAGCGTAGGTTAGAGATGTCTACCTTCCAGTTGAGGGTTGATAAGGTGTTTACCTGGGTGACACATTTCTCATTAGAGAACCTTCCAGTTGAGGGAGAATCATTATTCCTTTGGGACACCAGTTTAGTGAATCTGCATAGCCAGTGTTAGTACCTATGGCATAGTACTGACACCTTTCCAACTGGAGTTACAGGTTGGCCCCTAATTAGTTCAGATTAGGATATGTCGGTTAGATGATACCTCCCACAGTCTTAGTATAGTATTCAGTATATTTTCATTTTAGGTTTGTATTGACCAAGTGTATAGATTTTTAGTTATTCAGTTATACAGATTATAGTTATTCTACTTCTAGAATATTCCAGAAACATGTTTATACTTGGTCTTGTAATTCGAGATATTACTTGTTTATTAATTCATTCATAGTTACCCATATATTTTAGCCAATACTCATCTCATATACCAAGTATATTCAAAGTACTGACCGCATACTCTTATTTGCACTATGATATCTTATATCATAGATTCAGAGGCTTAGTTTCTCGATCGCAAGTAGACGGCCAATGTTACTCAGCATCCATAGTGGTTCATCCTCATCCATCGAGGACATAGTATCCTATTTAGTACTTTAGTATTTCATTATGTTCAGTCAATCGAAGTTAGTTGGGGGCCTGTCCCATCAACAACTCAGTCAGTTAAAGGTTTTCAAACAATCAGACAGTTAGTTAGATGGTTATTCAGTTTATCAGTCCTTTTAATATTATTAGTTATTTTGAATTGACAGTTAGCTTTTAGTGAATGCATCACATTTTTAGTATTCAGATTTGTATTACTTCGGTAGTTTATCTTCCACACACATGTATGATTATTATTTTATTTAGTACTCATAGTAGGTACCAGCTTATGGGTTAGCTTATCATCACTTGTGATCGTAAGAACCATTATCGCAACTGGGGGATAGGCCTCGAGTCATGATAGTGCTTTTCAATGTAAAGAGTTTATCATAAATCTTTTCCAATGTTTGACCACCTGTAGCTGAATCTTTCAAAAATTTTGTATTATAGTCAAGAGCTTCAACAAATATGTGAGCTAATACCTTGTTGGATTATTAGTGATGTCGACAGTCCAAAAGAATAGACTTGAATCTCTCCCAAGCATGATACAGGTTCTCATCTGACTTTTGCTTGAAGCTCAAAATCTCACTATGTAATCTTGCAGTCTTGATAGATGGAAAAAAGTGGATGAGGAATTTTTAGGCCAAATTATCCTATGTAGTGATAGACCCTACCAGCTAAGCATTCAACCATTTTTTAGCTTCCCTCATAATTGAAAAGGGAAAGAGCATCAGCCTCATCAAATCAGTGGATACCTAGTGGGTATGAATGTGTCACTAATCTACAAATAATTCTGTAATAGAACCTGTGGATCTTCTATGACAAGTTAGTGAACTGCCTACTACTGTGTAAAATCTACACCATATTTTATTTCAACTCAATTTTACCTCCAATAGTGGGTCTTACTAATCCGCTCTATGGGAAATATGGCAGGCATCATTAGGGTGTGTGTAGAGCTGGTAGTGATGTATGTTTTGGATGTGGCAAGCCAGGCCACAGAGTTAGAGACTACCCAAAGGCTGGTCGTAGGGTTAGTCCAACCATCCTCTAGTTCTAGCTGGCCATTCGACTCAGTAGGGCGCCACTTCCAGCACAACTAGTGGGCAGTGCCAAACTAGGTTATATTCCCTCCAGACCCGGTAGGATCAAGAAAGTTATCCTAATGTAGTTATGGGTATGTTGCAGGTCTTTCATCTCCATGTTTATGCTTTATTAGACCCCAGAGCTTTACTCTCTATTTTAACCCCTGTATCACAGTCGATTTCATCGTCAGTCCTAAATCTTTAGTAGAACCTTTATCAGTATTAACCTTACTGAGTAAATCTATTGTAACCAGATGGGTATACAGAAATTGACCAGTTATAGTATCTCAAAAAGTTACCTCAGTTGATCTTATAGAGTTAGAGATGACTGATTTTGATGTCATTCTCGGCATGGATTGGCTCTACTCATGCTATGCCTCAGTTGATTGCAAAAATAGAGTCATCCAGTTTTAGTTTCCTAATAAACCAGCCATTAAATAGAGGGGTAGCACTTATATGCTTAGGGGTCAGATTAATTCTTATCATAAGGCAAGTAAGATGATATTGAAGAGGTGTATGTACCATCTTATTTGATTCAAAGACTTTAGTTTTGACACTCTAAGTCTCGAGTCCATTTTAGTAGTAGGGAAATTTCTAGATGTGTTCCCTAAAGATTTTCCCAAAGTTCCTTCCAAAAGGGAAATTATCTTCAAAATAGATCTCCTTCCTGATACCTAGCCTATCCCTATACCACCCTACAAAATGGCTCCAGTTGAGTTTTAGGAGTTGAAAGAACAATTGAAGGATCTATTAGATAAGGGATTCATTAGGCCTAGCATTTCCCCACGGGGCACTCCAGTCTTGTTTGTACGTAAGAAAGACAGTTCTCTCAGAATATGCATCAATTATCTTTAATTGAACAAAAGTCATAATCAAGAATAAGTATCCACTCCCTAGGATTGATGACTTGTTCGCTCAACTTTAGGGTGTCAGTTATTTCTCTTAAATGGACCTCAGATTTAGCTATTATCATCTAAAAGTCAGAGATTGTGAAATTCTGAAGACAGCTTTCAAAACTCAATATGGTCACTTCAAATTTCTAGTTATGTCTTTTGGACTAATGAATGCCCTGCAGCTTTCATAGACTTGATGAACAGTGTTTAAGCAGTACTTGGACATGTTCGTCATAGTCTTTATTGATGACATTCTTATCTATTCTCATAGTAAAAATGATTATGCAGACAATCTAAAAATTATGTTGCAGACCCTTCGAGCTCATCAGTTTTTGGCAAATTCAATAAATACAAATTTTGGCAAAGATTATTAGCCTTCCTTAGCTGTATTATTTTTTATGATGGCATTCAATGACCCTTAAAAGATTGAACCAGTAAGAAACTAGCCTAGACTCATTTCTCTATCAGATATCAAGAGTTATTGGGTTTGGCTAGCTATTATAGATGGTTTGTTGTAGGGTTTTCTTCTATTACATCTCCCATGTCTTGATTGACTTGGAAAAGGTTAAATTTTAGTGGTCAGATTCTTATGAGAAATGTTTTTAAGAGTTGAAGACTCGACTCAGTTCAGCCTCAGTATTGATTTGCTAGATGGTTCACGTGGCTTTCAGTTTATTGTGATGCTTCTAGAGTTAGTCTTGGTTGTGTGTAGAGAGGTAAGGTCATAGCCTATGCCTCTAGAGAACTTAAACCCCATGAATAGAACTATCTTACCCATAATCTTAAGTTGGCAACTATTGTAATTTCCTAGAAAATTTGGAGGCCTTATCTTTATAGGGTTCATGTTGATGTATTCACGGATCACAAAAGTTTGCAGTATGTGTTCGTAGAAAGATTTAAATCTTTGACAAAGAAGGTTTCTTGAGTTGTTAAAATATTAAGATATGAGTCTGTTGTATCATTCGAGCAAGGCTAATATGGTGGAAGATGCCCTTAGTAGATTATCTATGGGTATTGCTGCTAATGTTGAGGAGGATGAAAAGAAGTTAGGCCCAAAAAGTTCATCAGCTTGTTATATTAGGTGTTCGGCTCGTTGAATCAGCTGAGGGCAGTGTATGGGTTTAGAATGGTTTAGAATCTTCATTGGTTGCCAAAGTAAATGAAAAGCAAGGTCGGGATCCCAATTTGATCAAGTTAAAGGAATCAGTCTACGATCAGATAGTAAAGGTTTTCTCCCAAGGGGAAATGGTGTGTTGCATTGCCAGGGTAGGTTATGTGTTTTGTGTGTTGATGGTTTGAGGTAACAAATTTTAGTTGAAGCATATGGTGATTGGTATCCTATTCATTCAAGGTCCACCAAGATGTATCGTGACTTGCAAAAAATCTATTGGTGGAATGGTATGAAGAAAGATATTATAGAGTTTGTGTCTAAGTGTTCAAATTGTTAGTAGGTTAAAGTTGAGAACCAGAGGCCTAGTGGTACATTGTAGGAGTTCAACATCCCCACTTGGAAGTGGGAAGTGGTGAATATGAATTTTGTGATGGATTTTCCTCATACACATTATCAACATAATTTGATATGGGCCGCTGCAGATAGAATGACCAAGTCAGCTCATTTCATGCAAGTTCATTCTTTCTACTCAACTGAGGATTATGCCAGGCTTTATATTAGGGAGTTGGTTAAGTTGCATGGGATTTTATTATCTATCATATTGGATAGAGGTACTCAGTTTACATTTCACTTTTAGAAGGCTTTTTTCAGAAGGATCTTGATACCTAAGTTTATCTTAGTACAACTTTTCATCCTCAGACAGATGGTCAGGTAGAAAAATCGTTCATACCTTAGAATACATGTTGAGAGCATGTGTTATTTATTTTAAAGGTAATTGGAATGACCACTTACCTTTGACTGAGTTTTCTTACAATAACAACTATTACTATAGTATTCAGATGGCTCCATTTGAGGCTCTCTATGTGAGAAGATGTAAATCTCCTATTGGTTAGTTTGAGACTGATGAGGCTGCTTTGATAGGGCCAGATTCAGTGTTTGATATGATGGAGAATGTTTAGTTGATTAGGGAGAGACTGAAGAAAACCCAAAGTCGATAGAAATCCTATGTAGGTGTAAGGAGAAGAGGTTTTGAGTTTGAGGTAGGTGATTTGGTTTTTTTGAAAATCTTGCCTATGAAAGGAGTGAAAAGATTTGGCAAGAAGGGAAAGCTCAGTCCCCAATAGGTTGGCCCTTATAGAATCTTGGACAATTTTGGAAAGGTAGCTTATGAGCTAGAGTTACTTGTAGATTTGACATCAGTGCATCTCATGTTTCATGTTTCTTTGTTAAAGAAGTGTATTGGTGATTCAGCTGTAGTTTTTCCTTTAGAAGATATGGATGTTAAGGATAGCCTTTCCTACTAAGAAGTCCCAATTGAGTTCCTAGATCATCAGATTTGTAGATTAAGGAACAAAGAAGTCCCCTTGGTTAAAGCTCTATGGCAGAACCAGTCTGTTGAGGGAGCTACTCAGGAAGCAGAAGCAGACATGCATACCAATGTAACGCCCCAAAAATATGTCCTGAGATGTCACACGGTGCTTGGAACCATAAGTGATCCCAAGCTAACCCATGAACTAGCATACTGTTAAGCAACTAAATTATGGCATAATAAATAACTGTTTACTATGCAGAAACATAATCATACTAAAAAGCTAAAATAGATACAATACTGATAAAGCTTTACAATCTGATAAATTTGAAGGTTGAAACAGAAATTTACATAACTGACTCAGACTGACATCTATGAAGCCTCTACTATACTGACTATAGATAGTTGGGACATGCCTTTAATTACCACTAATCAATACACATGAAAGTAAATGAACTGTACATGAACTAAAACTGTCTGGAGTTCTCAAAGTAGGAGAACTCATCACTTGCTGGCTGGAATCTGCAACTATCTAATCGTGATGCGTAGGCTATAAGTGGTACCTAAATTATGAGAAAATATAGCCACACAGGCATATATGTAGATCAGTACTTCTGGAATGCACTGAGTATGCAGGGGTGAATGCAATAAGCTGATTTCATACATAATAATAAAACATACATGCTAAGTATAAGTAGACTCACCAATAAGCTAAAATAAATTGAAAGCTAAAAACAAACTTAAAACATGAGCAATAAACATGATCTGATAAGCTGGTGAATCTATACACTTAAGTTCTATAAAACTTACTGTAATGATATAAGTATAACTGAAACTGAATACTTGGGATATGGAGTTGACTGTACTTAGTCTGAATAACTGGATTGAAACTATAGAGTATTATGCATATTAGAAAGGGACTGACTGAGTAACATGAGATAATTGAGCATGAATTCGTGAAAATTGTATTATTTGAGTATGCAAGACCTAGCGTATAAAATAATTCTAAAATAGTCTGTAAACTAAGGTACTGAAATATTGATAATTGGATAGCTGATAAAAGTGCGCTATGGTTAAGCAAACCTGAAACTGAATTGAGTTACTGATCTGATTACTAGACTGAGACTGTGACTAAGATTGTGACTGATACTGTAACTAATACTATAACTGAGACTCATACTAGAACTGAATACTGAGTTCTGATAACTAAGTGACTGATATTTGGGATTACTGATAACTGTATTACTTATAAATGTGGGATTATATTTGGCAGTCCTATTTCTATGGAACTATACTGAGTTCCATACTGAGCTGAGTGACTATACCTGACAGTCCTGATTTTGTAAAACTGAACTGAGTTCTATACTGAGTCTGAAACTAAAACTGTGAGAAGTAATCATCTAACTTATATGCCCCATTCTAAAAATATTGGGGTCCAATCTGTAACCCCAGTTGGAAGGGTGTCAGTACCGTGCCACAGGTAAAGACACTGAAAAGGTACCCTCATCTGGCAGGTATTCTAATAAGAATAGTGGTACCCTCTTCTGATAAGTTAAAACACCTTATCATCCATCATTTGGAAGGTTTGATGTCTCAACCTTTGCTGGCTACATAGTTCTGGAATGCAAGGATTACTTCTAAGGATCACACCCTCTACTGATAGGTGAGTCCCCATCCTTGGATTCACTTGGTGCTGAATCCTACTCCCATATGAATAGACACTGAACTGATTTCCTAGGTTGTACTAGGATTGACTAAACTGTTATTGTTTGTACTTTTAACTGAACTGAACTGTGTTCACTGAGTTCCATGGACTGACGGAAATAAAACTGAATTCTGTTAACTGACTGAATACTATAGAGGTTTGAACTTAATACTGAATACTACTGAGGTCAGAACTGAATATTGAATGCTACTGAGGTCTAAACTGAATACTGAATACTACTGAGGTCTGAACTGAATACTAAATACGACTGAGATCTAAAATTAATACTAAATACTACAGAGGTCTAAACTGAATACTGAACTAAACTAGACTGATACTTAGATTAATGAGATTTTTCTGAGGTCTATAATTGACTGAGTTCTACTGAGTTTTATAACTGACTGATAGTACTACTAATCATGACGTGATTGATACTATTCTGTAAATGACACTGGCTCTAAGTAAATAGCTAAATTATCGAGTATTAAATAACCCCAGGACTCAATAGTATGAAAGTAAAGATGGCATGATCATAATAGCATAACAATAGTCAATTGTCAACAATGCTTTCATTTAGACATTTTGTCAAACATTTGGAGGTTATGGACTTGTACATAGAACACATGGTAATATGTCAGGATTACCCTATTCAATTCACATGGGTATTCTATCCGCCACATGAAGATTAATACTTGGACATGGGATTATCTTAAAAACATGGGACTATAGCATGGCTTCATAACCAATACCATGAATTGAGAAAATTACATGAAATTCACTAGAAATAGGACATGGGCATTTCATCGCAACACGTAAGGATCAAACATTTGGAAAACATGAACTTAAAATAAGGAATTATTTCTAATTATCTTTAATATAGGATCCACCATGGAATCCAACTAAAACTCTAAGGACATGATATGTAAGCCATCGTTCAAAATCATTCTTGTAGGTATTTCATCAAACACTTGTAATTCATGGTTCAGCCTAAGCATGGGAGTAGTTAAAAATAGTAGTAATAGCATAATTTTACCTCTAAAATCATCGATTAGAGTTTAAATTTGGCAAGCAATACCATTCAAACATGTAAGGTTTAATATCACCCACAATTTCATAGAAATATGATAAAAGTTTGAGATTCATGAAAATTTATAAACAAAATTTATGGGAACATGTAAAGATTATAATTTTAAACTTGAAATTTGAGTTTTGGACTCCATGGGTGAAAGAGGACCCAAGGATGAACTCCTACATACCTTAAAGCTTTAATCTTGAAGGAGAAATACAATCTTGAAAGAATTCTTGAATTAGGAAACTTGATTCTTGATTCTTTTCTTAAAAAAAAATTCATGGGATTCTTTGTGTTCTTGAGGAAGCTAGGGTTTTGTTGGAGAGAAAAAAGATGATTAATAATGTATCTAATGTTTTTGGGGCTAAAATTAAGTGTTAGGGTCGTCTTTGGGTAAGGAAAATTGACCAAAGTGCCCCTAGACCTTTTAGGAACTAAATCAATATGTAAAATAGCTTTGGATCCACTTCAGTTTTTTTGTATTGGGGCGCAGTCAATGAGATGCGTCGAGATCACGTCGATTTACAGGCTCACACGAAAAATGCCATAACTCTTTACTCGAGTATCAGATTTTGGCGAAATTGGTATTATTGGAAAGATAATTAAATTATATACAATTTTTTAGGTCTTGAGATGTAAAATTCCATGTATATAAAAAGTTATACACGTTTAAAATAGACCCTTATAGAATCAAATATCAAATTTTGGATGAATCAAATGATCTTTGCTCAACTTGGCTCTAAGTGATTACTATGAATATTTTTAACCTCAAAAGCAAATCAAACATGAGGATAAAGACTTTGAAACTTGTATTCACATGGGAATCTCTTGGATTATAGCTTATACACGTAAGAACGACGGTTCATAGACTAGCTCAAAAATGTGGGGTATTACATTATCTCTCCCTTGAGAACATTCATCCTTGAATGAGACTGGTTAGACTGACAATACTATATGAAGGTAACTGAAATCATATTCTGAACATGCATTACTGAAAATATGATTGCAACTAATTCTGAAACTTGATATATGGCCTGAATATCATGAACTGAACTGATTTCATGAATACATACACTGACATAAGAATGACTATAAGGCTGAGATAGAAATAAGAGAGTCAGCTGATGAGTAACCATACTTTGAGACAGATCTTTTTTCTTGAGGAAGAGATAAAAGATTCAAGACATGAATACTCAGGGTATTATATCTCCCCCTTGGGATACTTCGTCCCCTGAATGATACTGACTTGTCTGATATACTAAAGAAAGACTAAGATGATGCACAGGAAACTTACAGACTAAAATATGACTGAATATCTAGGATTTGAAACTGATGCATGATGCATGAACTGAACTGAATTTATTACTTGCATGGTCATGAATGAATTACCTTGTGAATAGGGAAGATGGAAAACTATAGAAACTTGTCTGACTGATAGACTGGATTGTTGGCTATACAGACTGAATTATACTGAAATATTATACTCAACTATACATTCCACTTGTACACCAACATGACATTCAAGCTTATCTTCATAACCATACATGAACTTGTAGTCAAACAATCACAAAAGTATCTTTCTTATTTTCTCTAAACTTTTATCCCTAAACCTTTCATACACTAACCCAAGAAAACACATACAGAATCTTAACTAATCGTGGCATAAGGAGAGGTCACTGAAAGTTAGAACATAAGGACCTGAAGCATGAAGAAATAACTTTGACACTCAACTGAGGCCTGAGGAATAAAGTATCAATGACATGAATTTATTATAGAGGTCTGAACTGAGGACACATATGACATAAACTAAATTTCATTGATCATTATGAGTAAAGCATGAGTATCTGGATCTGATCATACTATAAAACATAAGTACGTGAGTCATGAGCTGCATGACCTGAGTTTAGAGTTTATGATTTCATGGAACATGATTTATACTGCTGAGTGAACTGAAACTCCTCATACTAGAAAATGAAAGCATACATGGTTTTTTATAAAGTGCATGAATATAAGTTATGATGAGGGAGTTGACATGTTATGCATGAGTAGATATCGTTATGGCTTAAAAACTTCGCACTGAAATAAGAATAGGTTAGGAATCATCCCCTTTTACTGCTTTTCTACACCCACTAGCACTACTACTAGAATCTGAGGGCCTGACTTGGTTACTTTTTCTATCATGTCCCCCTTAGCTTTAAGCCATTATCTCAAGTCTGTGGCCATTTTACTAAACTCTAAACTGAACTGCAATCACTTTAATCTAAAATCTAGGGTATAATAATACGCAGGAATGATAAACTCATCCACACCATCATACTTAATCTCGATTCAACAAACTTAAATTCTTGCATACACTGTTCAAGCCTACTGATTCATCTTTCGTACAACTAGACCCTTGAATAAATAATCTACTCAATCTGAACAATACTATCCCAACTCTACTACTGCTAAACTCCTGGGTTCATGATTCTAATTCTAGATCACATACTGAAAAAGGGATTCTGAAAAGAAATCTAAAAGCATATCTGACTTTGGCTTAATGCATGATTTTCATGAACATCAATGAAATATTTCAAAATTTAGGACATAAGGACATTGATAGGATACTTTTTGAGCTAACATACAATCTCAGAATTGTCCATAGGGACTAGCTAAGGAAACACTGTCTGTAAGGACTTAAGCTTCACTGTTTCTGTCGCCTCAAAACTAAGGCAAAGTTAGCATGAATAGATCAAGATAAGGATCTACATAAATTTCTTAGATAATACATCTACTGTATGATCTAAGGCTTAAAATAAGGGAAACATTTCCTAAATGCCTTGAATCCTCTCAAAGAAAAGTACATACATCTCTGTACCATTCTATAAGAATCTACTAGACATGGCTTCATAGACACCCTAGGATAGTTGAACTCTATGCTTTGACACCAAGTTTGTAATACCCTGAAAATCAATCCTAAGACATTACACGATGCTTGGAACCACAAGTGCCCAAGCTAATCCATGAATTGTCATACTATTAAGTAATTGAATTATGGAAAAATAAATAACTATTTACTATGTGGAAACATAGTTATACTAAAGATCTAAAGTAGATACAATACTGATGAAGCTTTACAATCTGATAAATCTAAAGAATGAAACTGAAACTTACATAACTAACTCTGACTAACATCTATGAAGCCTCTACTATACTGACTATAGATAGTTGGGACATACCTCCAACTACTACTAATCAATACATATGAAAGCAAATGAACTGTACATGAACTAAAACTGTCTGGATTTCCCAAAATAGGAGAACTCATCACCTGCTGGCTCGAATCTACAATTTTTCGATCATGATGCAAAGGATATAACTGGTACCTATATTATAAGGAAATGTAGCCACGCAGTGTATATATGGATTAGTACTTCTAAAATGCACTGAGTATGTAGAGGTGAATTCAATAAGTAAAATTGATTTCATACGTAATCATAAAACATACATGCTAAGTATAAGTAGATTCACTAATAAGATGGAATAAACTGAAAGCAAAAAATATCTTAAAACATGAGTAATAAACACGATCTAATAAGCTGTTGAATCTCTATATTTAATTTCTGTAAAACTTACTTTAATGATATAAGTATAACTGAAACTGAATACTGGGCATATGGAATTAGATTGTACTTAGTCTGAACTACTGGACTGAAATTGTAGAGTATTATGCATATAAGAAATAGACTGACTGATTAACATGAGATAATTGAGCATGAATTTATGAAAACTATATTATTTGAGAATGCAAGACCAAGCATATAATATAATTCTAAAATAGTCTATAAACTGAGGTACAAAAATACTGATAACTGGACAACTGATAAAAGTACACTATGGTCAAGCAAACCAAAAATTGAACTAAGTTACTGATCTGATTACTAGACTGTGACTATGACTGAGACTGTGACTCATACTGTAACTAATACTGTAACTGAGACTCATATTAGAACTGAATGATGAGTTTTAATAACTGAGTGATTGATATATGGGATTACTGATAATTGTATTACTGATAAATGGGGGACTATATCTGACAGTCCTATTTTTGTGGAACTATACTAAGTTTCGTATTGAGTTGAGTGACTATATTTGATAGTCCTGATTCTGTAGAACTAAACTGAGTTCTATATTGAGTCTGAAACTGAAACTGTGGGAAGTAATTATCTAATCGACATGCTTCTTTCTAAAAAGATTGGGGTCTAACCTATAACCCAGTTGGAAGGATATCAACACCATTCTATGGGTAAAGATACTGAAAAGGTACCATAATCTGGCAGCTACTCTAATGAGAATGGTGGTACCCTCGTCTGACAGGTTAAAACACCTCATCAAACATCATCAGGCAAGTTTGATGTCTCAACCTACACTGGCTACGTAGTTCTGGAATACAAGGATTGCTTCTAAAGATCACACCCTCTACTGACAGGTGAGTCCCCATCCTTGGGTTCACTCAGTAATGAATCCTACTGTCATCTGAATAGACACTAAACTATAGTATTCTGTCAACTGACTGAATACTATAGAAGTCTAAGCTGAATACTAAATACTACTGAGTTTTAAAGTGAATACTGAATACTACTGAGGTCTGAACTGAATACTGAATACTACTAAGGTCTGAACTGAATACTGAATACCACTGAAATCTGAACTAACTACTGAATACTACTAAGGTCTGAACTAAACTAGACTGATACTTAGATTACTGAGATTTTTCTGAGGTCTGTAACTGACTGAGTTCTACTGAGTTTTGTAACTGACTAATAGTACTACTAATCATTATGTTACTGATACTATTCTATAACTGATATTGGATCTAGGTAAACAGCTAAATTATCGGGTATTAAATACCCCTAGGACTCGATAGCATGAAAGTAAAGCATGGTATGATCATAATATCATAACAATAGTCAATTGTCAACAATGCTTTCATTTAGAAATTTTGTCAAACACTTGGAGGTTATGGACTTGTACATGGATGAGAACACATGGTAACATGTCATGATTACCCTATTCAATTCACATGGGCACTCTATCAAGAACATGGAGATTAATACTTGGACATGAGAATATCTTAAAAACATGGGAGCATGGCATGGTTTCATAACCAACACCGTGAATTAGGGAAATTACATGAAATTCACTTGAAATAGGACATGGGCATTTCATCTCAACATGTAAGGATCAAACATGTGGAAAACATGAACATAAAATAAGGAATTATTTCTAATTATCTTGAATATAGCATTCACCATGGAATCCAACTAAAACTTTAAGGATATGATATGTAAGCCTCTGTTCAAAATCATTATTATAGGCATTTCATCAAACACTTTTAATTCATGGTTTAGGCTAAGCATGGGAGTAGTTAAAAATAGTAGTAATACCATGATTTCACCTCTAAAATTATCGATTAGAGTTTAAATTTGGCAAGCAATACCATTCAAACACGTAAGGTTTAATATCACCCATAATTTAATGGAAACATGATAAAAGTTTGAGATTCATGAAAATTTATAAACAAAATTCATGGGAACATGTAAAGATTATAACTTCAAACTTGAAATTTGAGTTTTGGGCTCCATGGGTGAAAGAAGACCCATGGATGAACTCCTACATACCTTAAAGCTTTAATCATAAAGGAGAAACACAATCTTGAAAGTATTCTTGAATTAGGAAACTTGATTATTGATTCTTTTCTTAAAGAAAATTTTATGGGATTCTTGGTGTTCTTGAGGAGGCAAGGGTTTTGTTTGAGAGAAAAAAGATGATTAATAATGTATCTATTTTTTTGGGGCTGAATTAAGTGTTAGGGTCATATTTGGTTAAGGGGAATTGACCAAAATGTCCCTATACCTTTTACGAACTGAATTAACATGTACAACAGCTTTGGAATCACTTCAGTTTTTTGTGCCGGGGTGCAGTCAATGCAACACATCAAGATCGCGTCAGCTTACTACCTCACACAAAAAATGCCATAACATTTTACTCGGGTATCGGATTTTGGCAAAATTGGTATCGTTAGAAAGTTAATTCAATTATCTAAAATTTGGTGGGTCTTGAGCTATAAAATTCCATATAAATAAAAAGGTATATACATTTAAACTAGACCCTTATAGAATCAAATATCAAATTTTGGATGAATCAAATGATCTTAGCTCAACTTCGCTCTAAGTGATTCCTGTGGATATTTTTAACCTCAAAAGCAAATAAAATATGATGATAAATATTTTGAAACTTGTATTCACATGGGAATCACTTGGATTATAGCTTATACACGTAAGAATAATGGTTCATAAACTAGCCTAAAAATACGGGGTATTACAACCAAGCACCCTCATCTTTTCTCTGTAAACTCAAACTCAGCTTGAGGTAATAGTTTTCCATAGATTAATTCTTTTCCATTCTCAGTTCCAGCTATATATATATATAAATATAAACATCCTCCTGTTATTGCATACATTCATGAAATAAGTCCAGTTCATGAATCATGTTTTAGACTTAGATATATAATCATGTTCCTAGTCATACATGCTCAGTATGTGATCTCAGTTGCCTTAGTTTTATGCTTTCAATCTAACCAGTCTTATTTGAGGATGAATGTTCCCAAGGGAGAGATATTGTAATACCCCTTACTAATCTATGCTCGGTTCAACTTTTATTTGCATGTATAAGGGGCTTAAGGCCTGAAATTTACATCATTTTTAAGACGTCTAACTTTGAGGATTTTTCTTTTGGTCTTCCCAACCCCGAGATATTGGTTTTTGAGTTGGTTCATGTTCAGGGATATAAGAAGTATGTTCTGGATGAGGTTTGGGACATGTTTCCATAACAAAACTAGTGGGTCATCTCGATAAGCCCGCATCATAGATTTATTCCCATTTTTATACAAACTGCATCATGGTGAGGGAAATAAATGACCACGATAGTACCGCATTGCGGTAATTTTATTGCGTCCAGTTTCAAATTTATTTGAGTGAGGGGTCATTGGGTCTTCTCCACCTCAACCTAATTATTCATATCATGACTTATGGCATCAATTAAGGCATTATTTGCCCATGTTCTCCAACTTTCCTCTCAAGAAAACCCTCTCCTTCCCCCAAGAACAAGAATTCAATTCCTTTTGCCCCAAGAAATTAAGAATTCAAGTTCCTCAAGTTCAAGAACCTTCAAAAAAGCATCAAGATTAGTGTTTTCCTTTCAAGTAAAGAAGCTTAAGGTTTTTGGGGTGTTCATTCATGGGTCCCTTTCACCCATGGAGCCCAAAATATCCTCTTTTCAATTAAAGAATGGATTTTTCTAATATTATGGTATTTTATATTGCTTAAGATAATTTCAATTCATGTTTTCATGGTGATTCTAAATTTAATTCAACCCATGTATGATCCCATACAAGATTTAATTTCCTCATGCTTTGAATTTCAGTTTCACATGTCCTATTTCAAGTGAATTCCATGTTAGACCCCCGAATTATAATTTTTAGTCATACAATCATGTTGCTTCCCCTATTTATAGCTTTCCCATGTTTAAATTCATGATCCCCACATGTTTGATGGAATGTATATGCTTATGGGTTTTGAACTATGATCCTTTACTACATTTTTAAGCTTGTTATTGCATTCAGTGATCATTTAGTGTTGGTGGATTATAAATACCCAATACCTAGGAGTTTTTACATGAATTCAGATCATTTTAGTAATGATTCAATTAAACCACCAATTCTATTACTTGAACAGTTGATGTAATGATGATGAGCACTAGAAGTTACGAAATCATGTTCAGTTAAGCTTAATTCTATTCATTCCCAGATTCAGTTCAGTTGGGGGTATGATTTAGTATCGAGCAAACTCAGGGATAAGTGCTCACCTAATAGTAGAGAGTGTGACCTTAGTAGCAATCTGTGAGTTACAAAACTACGTAGCAAGTGTAGGTTAGAGATGTCTACCTGCCAGTTGAGGGTTGAGAAGGTGTTTGCCTACTAGTTAAGGGTAACACATATCTCAATTGAGCACCTTCCAGTTGAGGGTAACTCATTAGTCCTTCAAGACACCATTTTAGTGGATCCACATAGCCACTGTTAGTACCCTTAGCATGGTACTGATACCCTTCTAATTGGGGTTATAAGTTGGACCCCGATTAGCTTAGATTGGGGTATGTCAGTTAGATGATACCTACCATAGTCTAAGTGTAGTATTTAGTATATTTTTAGTTCAGGTTACATTAACCAAGTGTATAGATTCTCAGTTATTCAGTTATATAGATTATAGTTTTTTAATTTTCAAATTATTTCAGAAACAGTTTTATACTTGGTTTTGCAATCAGAGATATTACTTGTTTATGCATTCATGCATAGTTACCCATGTATTTCAGCCAGTCCTCATCTAATATACCAGTATATTCAAAGTACTAACCGCATAATCTTCTTTGCACTATTATGTCTTATATCATAGGTTCAGAGGCTCAGTTTCCCAATCACATTTAGACGGCCAGCATTACTCAGCAGCCGTAGTGGTGAGTTCTCATCCATCGAGAACATATTATCTTATTCAGTACTTTAGTATTTCATTATGTTCAATTAGTCAGAGTTAATTGGGGGTTTATCCCATCAACTCCTCAGTCAGTTAGAGGCTTTCACATAGGCAGTTAGACGGTTATTCAGTTTATCAGTCCTTTTAGTATCATCAATTTTTTAAAATTGATAGTTAGCTTTCAGTATTTCACCAGATGCTTCAGATTTACGATTGAATCATATTTTTAGTATTCAAGTTTATATTACTTCAGTAGTTTATCTTCTGCACACATATATGATTATTATTTTATTCAGTGCTCACAACAGGTACCAGCTCATGGGTTAGCATATTATCGTAAGCACCATTGTCATGATCTGGGGGTAAGCCTCGGGTCATGATAGTGGTTCATGAGGTATAGATCTCATCATAAGTCCTTTTCAGTGCTTGACCACCTACAACTGAATCTAGCAAAATATTTGTATTATAGTCAAGAGCTTCAATAATGGTGTGAGCTAATACCTTGTTGGACTTCTGGTGATGTAGATAGTCGGAAAAAAAAAGACTTGAATCTCTCCCAAGCATGATATAGGTTCTCATATGACTTCTTCTTAAAGCTTAAAATCTCACTATGTAATCTTCCAGTCTTGATGGATGGAAAAAAACAGATGAGGAATTTTTAGGTCAAATCATCCTATATAGTGATAGACCCTGCCAGCTAAGCATTTAACCACTTTTTTGCTTCCCCCAAAAGTGAAAAATGAAATAGCATCAGCCTCACCTAATTAGGGGATACTCCAGTGGGTATGAATGTGTCACTAATCTATAAATAATTTTGTAATTAAACTTGTTGATCTTTGTGTGACAAGTCAATGAACTACCTGTTACTTTGCAAAAGTTGCACCATGTTTTTATTCAACTCAAATCTACCTTCGAAAATGAGTCTTTGAATGAAGGAGGTCATATTAGTTGCGAGTGGGATTACCACTTCGCGTATGGTCCTACAGGCTGGTGGATCTTTTACCACAGGTGTAGGATGATCTTCCTCTACTTGAATTTGAGGGATTCTATAGAGAAGTATTACTTCTCTACTTTATTGGTGTAAGCATTACTCCAGTTCGAGGTCTCATTCAACTAACTCCATGTCCCTTGCCAGCACTAGCTTTTTCAACCTGTGCCTGCAAATTTAGAACCTAAGATCAAGTAAGTATCACTTAAGAAATAAAAAAGAAAAACTAAAACTATGACGGTTACCAATTCATATATCCACGACAACAGTGCTAAAAACTTATTACGCCTAAGTTCACACGCAAGTGTTTTCCACTAGTAATAAAATGGCCTTAAGAAATCCAAGTATTGATCCGAAAGGGACTTCTGTTAAATAACTATCCAATTCTAGTTCAACTATTAAGATTAAGCAAGTGCTAAAGTAAATAAAAGAGTTTGAGAGTTAAAAACTTGAAAGTAACTCAAACAATACGGTAAAGTAAAGGTTCTTGGAAAATAATGGGGAAAACCCAAGGCTAAGTCACTATGAACAATCATGATTCACTATATAACTTCATTGGTAAGGTTAATTATCTTGGTTGTGGGTTCTCGGGGTTGATACTATGACTATGGCCATCCGAACCTCTAATCAACTATCTAACTTAGCCCCATAACTACATCATTTAGCGGGGATGCAAGAACTAAGTTAAATGCATTTATATTCTTCTCATGTATAAAATAATAGGGTGCATTAGGTATATTCCTATCCTAAACACAAATCATAACTTCATTCAATTGAAAGATTATGATTCTATTCTATCTATTCCCCATTCTATCCTCTTGTTCCCCCTTCTGAATTCATAATTGAATTATACATGTATTATAAGGATCACAGATCTTTAAAATAGCAATAACAGGGATAAAAAAATAACCAACAATGATAAATATCCAAAGACAATTCAATTAATAACAAGAGTACTCATGTTCTTGGCATAAACCTCAAAAAAAGGTGTTTAGCTGCTCATGGATATACACGTAATCACAATAGATGTTTCTAAAGCCTATATCTTGATCAAAAAAGTTTTTTCAAGACCAAATTCAAGGTAGTTTGAACCCCATCTAGTATTGAGATTGAGAACCATAAAGAGCTCGGAGATCAGTCATACAACTTAGGGAAAATAATAAGAATAGAAGAAGTGCCTTGCCATCCATGTTGTAATACTTAAACAAACTAAATTAAAGGAATAAAAACCCTAATTAAATCCTTCACCAATGTATATTGAATCCCCAAGGTCTTCCAAGGTGGTTACATAAGAGTTTAAGTGTCCTATTCATTGTAGGACCAAAGCTGCCGATTTTGATTTAGCCAATGTGTCACGCCCTTATCGCGTAGTATAGGGTCTACCGCACAATGCTATAGCGGTGATATACTAAAAATAAAATTTTGGATTCCCCCAAGGTAGTGGAACATCCTTAAATTAATACCTAAGGTCCGTGGCACACCAATGAGTCCCGAAATTCCAGATTTGGTCGCATTGTACCCCTTGTGTTTGGTTCTTTGTTCCTTGCTATGTGGTGACTTTTTCTCATGATTAAAAGATTTTATATCAACCATATATCATATTTATAAACTCAAAAATCATCCTCCAACATGAAACACGATAATTTAGAGCTCAAAACACAATCAAATCCAACACGATGAACTAGGAAAGAACATAACCCAAGCTAAGAGTACTAGTTTTCGTGTTTGAACTTTACCTAAATGTCGTGTCTCTTAAATTAGTTCAATTGAACCTAAAACACTTTAAAAAATTTATTCCACACATAATTACACAATTATACCCTTAGTAATTCATTACACACACTAGAATCCATCGAGATCAACTAGAATATCACAGCTCAAGCTAGTAGCATTAGTTTTCTCATCTAAACTTTAACTGACCAAATTGATTCTAAACTTGTTTGAAACATACCTTAAACATTAAAATTAATTATTTTAATACTTATATACTTAATTATATTATTAAATACTCATTAAGCATATAAGAAGTCCTATAAATAAGGCTAAACAAGCATATATAATGACACTTAGGTGCATAAATCTACCTAAGATCACATGGTTTCTATCGGTAACAAGAATCTTCCACGAAAAGAGTATTTGAAAAACTAAGTGTAATGACTCACAGTTGTTATTTAGAGATTGTTTTATGAGTCACTCGATTTTGAGATTTTAGCTTTGATTTTACCTATGATCCAGGTAAGTCCTCTTACACTTAGCATGCGTGACTTAAGAGTATGTTCATCTTCAATTTTACTTATTCCATAGAAAAGACAGTTTTAGAAACTAAGTGTAGTGACTCACTCAGTTTATTAGATTATGCTTTGTTGTTCATGTTTTATGTTATTTCAACTTTCAGTCTCTTGGTGAGTCTATTTACACTTAGCATGCATGTTTTAAGATTATGCATTGATTTTGTTTTACTTATTGCATTCACCTTTACTTACTCAGTATATTCCAGAAGTACTGATCATATATACATTTGTGTCGCTACCTTGTTTCATAATATAGGTATTAGTTGTAGCCCACAATATCATGGTCAAGCAGTTCGCAGCTTCTAGCTAGCCGATGAAGAGTTCTTTCATTTCAAGGACTTTAGTCAGTCTGTAGATTTAACAATTTATATTTTATTCAATTTTGTTGATTAGGTATAGCTTGGGATCGTGTTCCAGCTAGCTATAGTCAGTATTAGTAGAGGTTTCATAGACAGTTAGTCAGAGTTGATGTATTTAGTATCAGTTTCCTTTTATATAATCAATGTTGTAAGTTTTTAAATAGTATTGTATTGAACATGTTCATCTAAAGAAATCTCTTCTGCTTGTTATTTTTAGTTTTATGTATTTTATTTAGTTACTCATGGATTAAGCCAATATCATAGGTTAGCTTGGGATCATTTGTGGTTCTAGGCACCATGTGACATCCAGGGGATAGTCTTAGAGCATTATAAAACTTGGTATCAGAGCATTGAGTTCAAGTTTCATAGGGTATTTTTGAAGGCATGTCTAGTAGAGTCTTGTGGAATGATATAATGACGTTTGTACTTTTATTTGAAAGGTTATTGGTCACTTAAGAAATATTTCCTTCTTTCATACTTTAGATCATGCGGAAAAGTTATTCTCTTAAAAACTTCTATCAATTCATATGTTACTCCAAATCCTCCAACTATGACTTATCCATGAGTTAATGTAAGTAGTAAATTCCATTTTCTCCTGAGATGATGCTCCCATATTTACTAATAGTAACTTTAGAAATCACACAAAGGGCTTGAGAGGAGCCCGTTAGTGTTATTAAAGTCCTCTAATTCAGAAGATTATGCCTTTATCCACATGAATTTTACAATAAGACATAATATTGCATGTATTCTAATTTCTCTTTAATCTTTCATTATAGATAGTATTCATAAAGGAGAAAGTATGTGCCTATACTATTGAATACAATTTTCACTGAGGGATATTATAACTTAGAGTGTTATGATTCATAAGTAGTAGAACATCCTTAGAGTTAGAAGTATCTATTTAGAAGTGTAGTGACAATAATGTTGGGGATAACAAGTGGTTAAAAGTATATAGATGGAGCTATGCATACTATTAAGTTAGTATTGAGGTAATATGTTTTGGGATGTTAACAAACAAGTAGTGGTGTGGTGTAGATTTCTTGGTGAAAAGTAGAGAAGGAGTTATTAGTTAAGGTGAATTAAAGTGTGCTTGAAGTGGGAGAGGATTTCTTGATGGTATTTCATTATGCTATAAAAGTATAGGTTATTAATGAAAGTTTTGGTGGTTAAGGAAGCTTCCCCTTGTGGTTGTTAAAATAAAATTGGTTGATGCTTGTAGAGCTAGGAATATAATTTAGATATATGGATGGATAAGTAGTATTGATGCATGAAAGGAGAATATACTAATGGAGTATAATAATATAAACCATAAGATTGTGATCAATTATTGTTATTATTAAGTTCTAATGGACTAATATTTCTTGATGTTTTTCCAAGCAAGAATAGTGAGTTAGGTTGTGGTTAATCATGTCTAGTACTAGACACTAAGTTTGAATAGTGGATGATCATCAAGATGGAAATAATGATTGTTTGGGTTGGTGATGCTATTTATATAAAAGTGAACTAGGAGGCTTATGTAAGACCCTTAAAATTTGATCATTTTATTTTTGATCTTCCCATATTCGTAATATCAATTTTTTGTACAAGGATAATTTGAGAAAGTTTTGGAATTTTTCAGAAAAAGTTTGGTCTATTTTAGAACTCCGAGGCAACGTGCCTCTGCGATATCGCTGTGTTACGGAGGTTACCCTCCGCAATATTAGTGTGGCACGGAGGTTAACCTCCCCAATAATGGTGTGCCATGCCAAGTTGTAATTTTTATCCAATTTTTGTTTTTTCACTTAGGGGTGAGGGGCTTTTGATCTTTTCAGCCTTTCCACGACTTATAAACATAAAAAGGACCTTTTTTTCTTCAATTTTCAAAGACCAGACTCTACTATTTTCATCTTTAACTCTCTAACCAAGAAAGTATAAGGGTTTTACTGTGCATTCATCATCTGGGCTCCAAATTCTGAATTGATTTCAAATTCTTGTGTGTTTCAGGAATATCTCTATTCCCTAAACTTTAGTCTTACATTGTGGCATGAATTGAATGGTTTTCCATGTGATTTAAATTGGATTTTGAAATTAGGTTGAGGGGTTTTGTTGGTTACTGATTGAATTACTTGTCTCATATTTTGAATTCATGCTTTAAATTGATATTTTAGGGATTGTGTTGGTATATTATTAAAATTGTTGGAATAAGGGACCTGGGTTTAAACAATTGGATGAGTTTTGGATGGGAATTTCATAAACCTCAATCCCCTTTGTGAACTTGGTTTTAAATATGGAAAATTACATAGTTTAACTTGTTTTTGAACTCAATGGATTGCATTAATGGATAATTGGACATAAAATGGATTTGGATGGCCTTGGTGGCCATGTATTAGATTTTTATGGAACTTGGGAGTCCAATTTGGTTATTTGAATTGTTTTGGCATGTTTATATTATCTTGGAAGTGTAATGTAATAACGATACCAAGTGAAAAATACCATGAACGACTCCCGGGTTAATAGTTGGAATTATGTGTAAATTATTTTAATTTGGGCTTAAAGGGGGTTGTGTAACTCACTGTGAAAGTGTATGTCCTTGAGGGACGAACACTAGAAACCAAGTTAGTCGACTTTAAGGGACTATATAATTATGTGCTTGACACACACTTTATATATATATATATATATATATATATATATATATATATATTTGGGATGGCTATCAGCCATGGTATCTTTAGCATTCCTCTGGATTTTCCTCGGTTCATGTGGCTAACACATACTTGGGCCCTTTCAGTAGGGGAAGTTAAACCCATATAGTCCATGGGTTCCTTTAGAGTGGATTGAGATACACAGTCCAGGTTAATGGTTTCAAACTTTCTTGTCCATAACCCTTACCCTATCCCGACATCTTATATATGTATACATATGAATGTGTGCATTTGGTTTTTAACTAATTTTGGGCATGTCACTATGTTATCACTTTCCCTTAAGTACATGCCAATGCTTATCCCTCTGACCGTCCTAGGACACTACATCATTTCATGATGTAGGGTCCAAAGACACTTCTACTTCACCTATGTAATATTAGGTTGATTAGCACGTTCATCGAGTTATTATGAAGTGGTGATCCTCCATCCTTTGAAAGGCCTTATCATTTCATTACTCTTTCCTTATCTATTTAGTACTTTTGGATTCTTTAGGTCATTGTCGGGGGCATGTCCCAACTTAGTTAATTGTTAGTTGCATGTTTAAGGGGTCTAAGACTTGAACATTTCCCTAAGTGTTGAGGACTTAGTTAATTTCAAGACCCCTAGACTTTACGGGTTTTTAAAATAAACCTTCCTGACCCCAAAATATTTGTTTTTAAGTTGATTCATGTTTAGGGATGTAAGGATCATGTCTCGAAAAAGTTTTAGATTTTTTAGATGGGGTTTGGATCATGTTTGGATAACAGAACCAGAGTGTCACTGCGATAAGGCTACGACGCGGTGATAGTCCCGAACTCATGTTCACCATGTCGCGATAAGGGAATTTAACAATCGAAATTAGAATGCATCGCGGTGACATTGTTACATCCAGTAATGAATCTAAATGACAGAGGAGCAATTGGGTCTTTTCCCCCTTAAATGAATCATTTATAACACGACTTATACATCAGTTAAGGCATAAATTGTCCCTTCTTCTCCAATTATCCTCCCAAGAAAACCATTCCCTTTCCCCAAGAACATAAATTGAATTCTTTTTTCCCTAAAAAATTAAGAATTTAAGTTTCTTAAGTCCACAAACCTTCAAGTAATCTTCAAGATTTCTCTTTCTCTTTCAAGTTAAAAGCTTAAGATATGTGGGAGTTCATCCATGGGTCCCCTTTCACCCATGGAGCCCAAGAGCCTTTTTTGGTTTTGAATTATAAGCTTTACATGATTAAGTTGAACTATCTCAATGAATCTCTGGTTAATTCAATTTCAAGTTATGAGTATAAGATTTTCAAGTGGAATGAGTTATATCATGATTTGAATGTTGTAATTCCCATGTCATGTTAACTTGGTTTAGGATAAATCCTCAAGTTATAATTTTTGCCATGAAATCCTATTGTTTCCCTCATGTTATGAAATCCTATTGTTTCCCTCATGTTTACGATATTCTCATGAATAAGTTTATGATTTTCACATGTTTGATGAAATTCCCATGTTTGGGTTTTTGAACCATAATCAATTATTATCGTAATTCAAGTTTGATATAGTATTTTATACTCATTCAGTGTTGGGAGGTTATGAAAACACAATACCTTTGTATTTTACATGATTTTCATTTTTCAAGTAACAAGTCAGTTAGACTATGGTTTTAATATCATATTCAGAACACCATGATCAAGTTGAGCAAAATTCGTATGCACTGTTATTTTCAGAATACCATGACCTGAGCTTATCAGTGCATGCACTAGTTAGTATTTGTAATACTCTGATTTTCTGAACTAAAATGCTACACAGTGTTTATGACCTCGAAGGACCACAAGCTAACCCATGACTGATATTTGTACCTGTACACTATAATATATGACGTAATAATGCAGAAAAACATAAACAATAGGCCATAAGGTTCAACTGAATAAAATATCTAACAAACATAATATCCATATGGGTGGTAAATACCCAAAAACAACTAAAGTCTGAATCAAATCTGAACTAAATCTGAAAGCCTCTAAATATTATCTGAGTAAGGAGTTGAAGGAACATGTCTCCAACTAACTCCATCTAGCAAAACTAAACTGAAATAATAAATAAAAAAAAAATATCTTCCTCGAATGGATGAGGTCTCACTACAAATCTGTGACTGGAATGCAACTGCTAATCTGGAACACGTGCCTCTGAACCTATGGTGTAACATAAGAGAAATCACCATAGCATAAATGCGTTAGTATATCTGAATGTACTGAGTATATGAGTGAGGTAGGCTAAATGCAAAGGGTTATATGCATGAACAATGCTGACTAATATGAACGTGAGAATACATACATGCATAAGCAACTATAATTGAACTCGTGGTGATACTGACTATTGAGTCTGAATACTGACGACATGACTTTACTGATACTGAGATACTGAATAGATGAATGACTATTTCTGATAGTTTGAATTACAAAGAACTGGTCTGATTGACTATGTCTAACAGTCCTAAAACTGAATACTGATAACATAAGCTATGAAAACTAACATAACTGATATAACTGTGATGATTGACAAGACCGATGTAACTAATATTGAGCAACTATATTTAATAGTTTGAGTTCTGATGGAACTATCTGAGTTTCGTTCTATATGGAGTAACTAAATTTAAGATCAGTCCTATTTAGCGGGTGATCTTTAAATCTGATGATTCTGATACTGATTAACTATAGTTGAGATCAGTCCTTTCTAATGGGTGATCTTGAAGTCTATTTATAATGATAAGGATTGACTGTCTCTAACAGTACTGAATTTATACTACTGAACTGAGTTGACTGTATCTGACAGTCCTGAATCTGTAACTGAAACTGTGGGATGTATTAATCTAACCGAAATGCCCTATGCTAAGCTGACTGGGGTCAAATCTCTGCCCTGACTGGAAGGGTGTCAGTACCGCGCCACCAGTAAAGACAATTATTGTGGAGTCAGTCCTAATCTAGCGGGTGACTCCTGGGATCAGTCCTATACATATAAATGTGCTAACTGGTGACCCCTAAGTATGCCAATCCTATCTAATGTGTGACATCTCTTACCTACACTAGCTATGTAGTTCTGGAACTTAAGGATTGCTTTTAAGGATCTCCATCCTTTTTAGCGGGTGAGTCCCCATCCCTAGGCTCACTCCGTGCTGAATCCTACTCCCATATGAAAGATACTAAACTGGATAACTGAGCTAAACTGAATAACTGAACTAAACTGATTAGCTAAATTGATACTAGTGGTATTGTTTAGCGGAGCTAAACTAAGTTTACTGAGTTCCCTTGACTGAAGAAATGTACTGAGTTCTGAGGACTGACTGAGAGTACTAAAATTACTCAGATAGCTAGGAATACTGTTGTTACTGAGATCACTGAGATTAATGAGTACTGCGGTTACTGAACTACTGAGACTGCTGAGATTTTTGAGTTTTCCTAAGTCACATGACTAACTAAATTCTAGACCATGGCTTGACTAAGAGTATCCTGATAACATGACATGGCACTAGGCATGCAGCTATATTATTTTGGGTACAAGTACCCCCAGGACTCGATGGAAGAAAACTGACACACATAACTAACTTGATCATAAGAATAGAGTCCACAATTCACAATATCATAAGTAGGGGATTTCATACTACACTTGGTTCTCAACATCTTATACATGGAAGGGGATGCGCACAACATGTATATACTCGCATTGCTTCAATATCATGCTCATTCCATAGTACAATAATAACACGCAATAATAACGTGGAGTTCATGTGGAATCATAAAGAATAGAACATAGGCTTGTCATTTAAGCACTATTAAGTCATAAAAACATGGATTCTATTATTCTTGGAATTTTATCAAACACCTTACATGCACAACTTTGGGCATAGGTGTACTTATTAATTTGACAATCTTAATCCATCTAAAATTCATGGGTTTCAACTAACCCACTCTCATGCTTCATGAAAAACACATCAAGATACAACTTTGAATCCAAACAACAATCATCAACATGAATATAGTCATAACACAACAAAAAAATCACAATTTACAATTTAAAACATAATTCTTGAGCTCCATGGATGAAAGAGACCCATGGATGAACACTACGCATACCTTAAAGCTTGATCTTGAAAGATATCTAATGTTTCTTGAATGTTCTTGAAGAAATCCTTACTCTTGTTTTTGATTTTTCTTGACTAGGGTTTAATCCCTTTGGGAGAGAATGTTCTTGTTCTTAAGGAGATGATCTTGAGAGAAAACTCTAATCTTGTGGTTGAGAGTGTATGAGAGATTTTTTGAGATGTTTGACTAAAGAGAATGAAAGATAATACGCTCCTTGAGGGTTGTAAGTCATGGAAAGTGAAGTAAAAGATCAAAATACCCTTCCAAAAATGTCCCTCAATTTTTGAAAAAAATAGCTGACGACATTTGTGATAAGTCGTTAAGAAGGTGATAAGTCATCACAAAATGTCATCACAAAAGGATAAAATCTTAATCTTCTGGTTAAGGTTGACGACATTGGTGATAAGTCATCACGGGTATGACAGTTTGTCATAAAATGTCATTGTTTGGATTAGAAATCTTCCCAGGGCTAATGACATTGGTGATAAGTCGTCACGCTTGTGACAGCTTATCACGAATGTCGTCACTCAGTTTCCCAGCCTGACATGCTAGAGTAAAATGGGAATAACTCCTTGATCCAATATTGGATTTAGGATAAATTAGTATTGTTTGAAAGATAATTAAATTATCTATCTTTTGGTATGTCATGAGCTCAAAAATTCGTAGTACAACAGGAGATATGCTCATTTAAAGTTGACTATAGTAATATCCTTCCCAAGAATTAAATCGGTAAGGAATGTTTTGATTCGTCTGATAGATGGGAGTTATTTGAAGACTTAATGTACATCTAAATTAATTATAAAAATATAAAATAACCATGATGTACTATGTATGAGCTTGAAATGTGGCACTAATATTGGTTTGGATTTTTTGGGGTATTACAATATTTCAGTGTCTTTTAGTTAGGAGTAGGATTTAGCACCAAGTGAATGCAGGGATAGTGACTTCCTTGTCAGTCAGGCAGAGTCATTAGTGGTAGTTAGGAGTAGGATTTAGCACCAAGTGAATGCAGGGATAGTGACTTCCTTGTCAGTCAGGCAGAGTCATTAGTGGTAGTCCCTGTGTTCCTGAACTACTTAGTCAGCATAGGATATGAGGGGTCAGCCATTAGTTTAGGCTTGACTTCCTCGTAGGGGTCACCCATCAATTTAGACTTGACTCCTTAGTCCTTTAATATATCAATTTAGTAATCACTATAGTTCAGGCTCTACTCTGATGGCAAGGATAGAACAACCTCCCACAATATGGGTCAGATGTTGGACTCTATGATAGCTCACATAATTTTTGTTGGTTACATGATAGCTCCCATGGTTTCAGTTAGTATTCAGTGTATTTTTAGTTCAAGACTCATAACTAGGTTCATTTTTAGTTCAAAATTGCTCAAAGTTGCCAAAACTCTTATGCGGATACGAGGCAAAGAGAGTTGGAATTTGAGGTCAGTGATTGGGTGTTCTTGAAAGTTTCTTCTTAGAAAAGAGTGATGAGATTTGGGAAAAGGGAAATCTCAGTCCCTATTACATTGTTCTATATCAGATTTAAGGAGAATTGGGAATGTCGCATATGAGTTGGACTTTCCTACTAGTTTGGGTTCCATTCATCCTGTGTTTCATGTGTGCTTGCTGAAAAGTGTATGGGTGATACTTCCTTGATAGTGCCTGTTGAGGATGTTGGTGTTACATATTTCTAGTCTTATAAGGAAGTCCCAGTAGGGATATTGGATAGGAAAGTTTGTAGATTGAGGATCAAGTATGCAGCTTCAGTGAAGGTTCTTTGGATAAACCAAAAGGTAGAAGAGGCTACATGGAAAGTTGAGGAATATATAAAGGCCAAATATCTATTTTTAATTCTCGGGTTGGATAAATGTGAGTAAGGTATGAGTTTTACTTTTCTCATGTCATTTTCCTAGTTTGTCAATTAATTCTTGTGTATTCTTAATATCATGCAAAAAGTTTCCTAACTCATCATTCGGGATGAATTATCGTAAGGGAGGTATAATTTAATACCCTTAAAATTTTGATCTTTTATTTTTTGACCTTCACATGTTCATAATATTGATTTTTTACTTGAATTGTATTTAAGGATGTTAAAAGGATAATTTGAGAAAGTTTCAAAAAATTTTAAAAGGGATCAGGGCTAATTTGTAACTCTGACGTAGTGTGCCCCTAAGATATCACCATTTTATGAAGGTTACCCTCCGCAATATTGGTGTGGCACAGAGGATAACCTCCATAATAACGGTGTGCAACGCCAAGGTGTAACTTTCATCCAATTTTGTTTTTTCATTCAGGGGTGTGGAGATTTTGGTCTTTTCACATTTTCCACAACTTATAAACATAAAAAGGACTCTTTTCTTTCAGTTTTTAAAGATCAAACTCTACTTTATTTATCTTTGACTCTCCAACTAAGAGAGCTTAAGGGTTTCACTGTGCATTCATCATTTGGGCTCCAAACTCCAAATTAATTTCAAATTCTTGTGTGCTTCAAGAATGTCTCTCTTTCCTGGACTTTAATTATACATTATGGCAAGAACAAAATGATTTTTCATGTGATTTAAAATATGCATTTTGAAATTGGGCTGAGGGGTTTTAATGGTTACTGATTGAATTACTTGTCCCATGTTTGAACTGATTATTCATGCTTTAAATTGATATTTTTGGGACTGAATTGGTACATTATTTAAATTGCTGGAATGGGGGACATGGCTTTACCCAAATTGGATGAATTTTGGTCTGGATTTGCATGAACCTCAACCACTTTGTGAACTTGTTTTTATTGTGGAAAATTACATGGTTTAACTTGTTTTTGAACTCAATGCATTGCATTAATGGATAATTGGACATAAAAATGGATTTGGATAGCCTTAGTTGCCATGGTTTGGATTTTGATGAAACTTTAGAGTCCAATTTGGTTTTGCGTATTGTTTTGGCATGTTTATATTAGCTTGCAAGCATAATGGTATGACGATATAAAGTGGTAAATTCCTTAATGAATGACTCCCAGGTTAATGGTTGGAATTATGTGTAAATAATTTTAATATAGGCTTAAAGGGGGTTATATAGCTCATCGTTAATGAGTAAGTCCTAAGAGGACGAACACTAAAAACCATATTTTTTAGTATTGGGGGTCTATATGACCGTGTTCTTGACACACACTTGATATATATATTTGGGATGGCTATCACCCATGGTGGCTTTAGCTTTACTTTAGATTTTCTTTGATTCGTGCGGCTAACATGTACTAGCGCCCTTTTCACAGGGAAAGTTGAACCCTTATATCCCATGGTTTCCTTTAGGATGGATTAAGCTACACAGTTCAAGTTAATAGTTTCAAACTTTCATGTTCATGACCCGTACCTTATCTTGGCATCTTATATATGTATATATATATATGAATGTTTGCATATGGTTTTTGATTGATTTTGTACATGGAATTATGTTATCAATTTCCCTGAGTTACATAACAGTGCTTATCCTACTGACCGTCCTAGGATGCTATATCGTTTCATGATGTAGGGTCCAAAGACACTTCTGTTGCTCTTGTGCAGCGCTAGGGGGATTAGTATATTTGTTGAGTTGCTGTGAAGTGGTGATCCTCGATCCTTCAGAAGGCCTTATTAATTTATTACTCTTTCCTTATTAATGTAGTACTTTTGGTTTCTTTTGATCATAGTCGATGGCATGTCCCGACTTAGCTACTATTCTTGTTTTAAAGGCTTTCATGGACAGAGGTGGGTTGGTTGGTTATTGATTAACTCTTAATTTTCATAGAGTTATGTGTTCATCTTTTATTACCATTTAATTGGATTCCGTATTTTTATTATTATTATTGTTATGTTCTTGAGGTTAGGTTAAGGGGGTGGTCTCCGGTCTATGGTGGACTTGAGATGCCCGTCATGGCCAGGCCCTGGTTTGGGTCATGGCAGTTTGCAATAGTGTATGAATGAATTTAAGTTCATTATTTTCAATTGATTATGATGTCTTAGGTATAATATAGTAGTGTAACCAAAGTAGTAGGTGGCTGCATTATTTTCTAAGATTATTAAGTATCGCATGTGCTTAGATAGTACCCTTGAGTTTCTAAGTGTGAAAAGGGCTAGTTATATAGTATATAGTGTTCTTAATAGCTAATTTAGGAGTTATAGGTTGACGATGTAGAGTCTTTTGGTATAATTTTGATTCTCATGATTTAGGGAAAAATATAAGTTTAGAGGGGTGATATTAGCAAACTACAAAGAGAAGGACGGATTGTGTATTTAGTGAGGTAGTTATGTTTGGTGAAAAGAGTATAAGTAGATGATGATAATTATTGAAGAAAGTCAAAGTTAAGAATGGTGTATATGAAAAGAGTGTCTAAGCAAAAAGTTAGTATTTTCCAAATCTAGTTTATTCGGGTGAGTGAACATTCAGGTGTTGACTATTAGAGTAAAGAAATAGTGGCTCAGTATTGAGGATATGGGATGTGCCCGTAGGCTTAGAATTCTTGCTTAAATCTAAGAGGGAGATGATAGGGTTAAGAATAGAATCGAGTTTTGTGAATTAGATTATGATGCATATCAATAAGATTTGTGAGGAGATAGTGATTCAATATTACTCTAGCATATTCCTTTGATTTCAATCATTATGGCACCCTATCCATATCTTGCATGACAGAGAAATGCCTATGACTCATACTTATACACTTCATGCATATTCATGTTCATTCTCAACTCCTAGAAAAGAACTAATAGCTTCACCTCATGATACGAGTCATCCCCCATGGACCTAAGAGTTCCAAATTATTATGGCACCCTATCCATATCTTGCATGATAGAGAAACGCCTATGACTCATGCTTACTCACTTCATGCATATTCATGTTCATTCTTAACTCCTAGTAAAAGAACTAATAGCTTCACCTCATGATACGAGTCATCCCCCATGGACCTAAGAGTTCCAGTCTTATGTTAAGTAACTTATGATAAATATGAACCCATGTTTCAGAGTATGCTCAGATACGAAAACTCATGGTACACCCTTAATGACCAGTGAAATTGGCATTATGTCATGTGTGTCCTTAGTTCAAGTCTCTTTAACAAATTTATGCCTTTGATACTCTATTCCTCGGGCCTTAATTAAGTTTCAAAGTTATATACAGTATCCTTTATGAGTTAGGTCCTTATGTTCTAGCCCTTCAGTGACCTCTCCTTATGTTAAGATAGTGGTGATAACAATGGATGAACAATGGTTTAGATGAGAGAGAGTATATATTCCTCATTAGGGAAGATTGTCGTATGCTTGTTTTATATAAGGCTATAATGGTGAAGGAAGATTGAGGTAAAGCTTTGATATATGTCATAGTTAGTTGAGAATTCTTGGTGTGTCTTCTTCGAGATAATTTATGCCATTGATATTGATAGAGGTATTAGAGAATATGGATAAAATTTCTAGCTGGGTTAGTTTCCTAGAAGATCATATGTGGTTATAATTGTTAGCTTGAATGTCACATTGGTATATAAGTTGATGAATGCATTGTGCGCTAGTGAATTCCTAATTAGAGCTTGGAGTTGGATGTTGAAGTGATAACTGGTGTTATTATTGAGATGAGAGCTTTAAAAAGGCATAAGATATTGAATTCCATAGTTTAGACTAATATTATTATGTTGTGTGTAGTACCTCGTACCTTTGATATAGACTTGGAACATAGTGGGATTATGTAGTTTGCATCAGACTTTAGGGGTGATTGCGCCCAAGCACACACGCAAGTGTATGTGGTCCACCCAAATAATATAGTGGCTGTAAAGAAAGACAAGTATCAATCCCACAGAGACTAGTGTTAAGAAACTATCAAATTTTAGTTCAACTATTAAGATTAAATCAACGCAACGTAACCGCAAGGGTTGAAAGTTATAACAAAATATAAACTAAACAACGTGGTAAATTAAAGGTTTGAATAGTTATGGGAAGAAACCCAAGGGTTAAGGCATTGAGAACAATCATACTATGCATAGAACTTCATAGGTTAGGTTCATTATCATGGTTGTTGGTTCATGGGGTTGATATTGAGACTATGGTCTTCTGAACCTATAATCAATTATCTAACTCAGGTTTACAACTGCATCATTGAGCGGGGATGTGAGAACTAAGTCAAATGCGCTCATATTTCATCTCGTAATTGAGCCAAATAGGGAATTTAAGTATGTTACTATCCTAATTGCAAAACATAACATCATCCAATTGAGATTACAATCCTATTCTATTCATCCCATGTTCTACCCTATCATTAATTCTCTCGGGTTCATAATAGAGTTAATCATGTATTCTAAGGGTTATGAATCCTTAAAATAGTGATAACAAGGATAAATAAACAACCAACAATGATAAACAACCAAAACCAAATCAACTCATAACAATAGTAATCATGTTCTTGGCCTTAACTCCGAAAAAAGGGGCTCAGCCACTCATGGACATCTATGTAATCACAAGAGATGAATACATGATAAATTCCAAAAGTAAACTAAAGTAATGGAATCAAAACCCTGATTGAAGTGCTTTACAGCCTCTCTCCAAGCCCCAAGGTTGTCCAAAGTGTTTTCAATTGAATTCAAGTGTCTTATTTGTAGGAGGACAAAGTTTCTCGATTTTAACATTGGGGCGTGTCACGCCAATATCGCGCCATCTAGGCAGAATGGCATAGCCTAATTGCAGTGAGATTCTAGAATTTACATCTTATGTTACATCTAATAGAATGTCATATCCTTAACGCAACATCTAGGCAGCGTGGTATGCCAATGATTCCAAAATGTCCAACTTTGCAGAATGTTTGTCCCATGTGTTTGTCCTTCTAATCCAAGCTTTGTGGTGCTATTTCTATGTGATTTCCAGCTTGTGTAACCTCCATTTCTCATTTCAATAAACACACCAAGCTCCCTATACTATCAAATACCAAACTTTAGAGCTCAAAACAACATCCAATCCAAGACGATGAACTAGTAAAGAACATAGCTCAAGCTAAGAGTACTAGTTTTGTCCTTTGAACTTTAACTTCTTGTTATGACTCCAAACTCTTTATGAAAACACCTTAAACATTACATTTACATAACACTTAGATGCTTATTATACAAAGATAACATCATTACGCTCATGAAAAGTCCTCAAAACTAAGTTGAATAAGCCCAGACAACAACACTGAGGTGCATAAATCCACCTCCGATCATCAGCCCACACTTAAATCCTTGTTCGTTCTCAAACAACTCATCACTTAAGCATCAAGATCATAAGAAGACTCCAATACTACTACTATGAGTAAGGCATTCAAGCTAGAACTATAATGACTTCACAGAATGTAGGATTTTGCACTAAGCATGCTACACACCATTGAAACTCAAGAACACTACTCCAAAATATCCTAACCTCAAGAATTGGCTCACCAAGCTGGAAAACTCAGACATATTACTTAATTAAAGAAATCATACAAATCACCCAACTATCATCAAACATGTTCCTTCACCACATGTCACAGCCCAATTTCTCAAGTCATGATGGTGTCTACTATAACCCACTAGTAGGTAACCAAACTGTAGTTCGGAACTACTAGTACCGAATTACAAAGAGAAATGGAGGAGAATGCATATTAAATATATTAAAAAGGGTAAAATACAAAATACAGACCCTAAAACCTGATGGAATCAGTACAAAAGCTTCTAACATAATACGATTACAAAGTGAGGTACAAATGAATATTCTGATACAACTAATCTCTAATTACAATACAACGACTAGTCTAATATATAAGAGGGAGAAAGTAATACTCTGAACGCCAGGAGCTCACCCTAAATCTCTGAACCATAGTTGCTCCGCACAACGTACACCACACGGTAATATTCTGTACTATGATCTGTAGGCTGCAGAAGTGTAGTATGAGTACCAAATATGTGGTACTCAGAAGGAAACTTCCAACTGAGCTCCAAAGATAATGCAAATATATATAACATGTAAACAGAAATGTAAACTACACCCAAATACCCAGCAACTGCATAACCAAGAAAATGAGATAATATGGATAAACTATCCTATTCATATCCAGGAACCTAACATAATAAGACAAAAGAGGTATTAATGATGAACTATTCAATTCTCAGGAACCTTAACAATATACCGTATATCACTGGCCATCATACGAGTAAAGGGTAAAAAGAGAATATATAATAGTGTACAAAACCAAGAAGTGAATATATAATCTAAATAAATAAAAGAAGGGATATACGGTACTACCATAGCTATATATATATATAGGTAAAATGCTCTATTGGACCCCTGTACTATGTCAGTTTTGTAAGTTGGACACTTCTACTTACATATTTGTCATCTGGACACCTGAACCCACGAAAAGGCTACATTTTAAG